>NC_090418.1:1134520-1182966 GCF_036365525.1 Heterodontus francisci
AGCTCCCTCTACACTGTCCCCATCAAACACTCCCCAGGGCAGGTACATGAGTCCGGGGGGAAGTGAATGGAAGTCTATTTACTGAAATTCCTACAGCTCCACAGTAGAAAAATGTTCTCCCTGCTGCTCTGACTGGGTTGAACCCGAGCACAGACTGATATTGAAAAGCCAATCTGCAAAAGCCTGCTTCCCACAGCACTGTCGGGCTGCTCAGAACAGACAGAAGCCTGGAGCTGTGGGTTCTGTAACTTGCTGCAGAGTTTAACCCACCCATTATAATAAAAGCAAAATACTGTAGTTGATGGAAATCTGAAATAATAAACAAAGAAATGCTGGAAATACTCAGCAGGTCTGGCAGCATCTGTTCTGAAGAAGGGTCACTGATCTGAAATGTTAACTTTGTTTCTCTCTCCACAGATGCTGCCAGACCTGCTGAGTATTTCCAGCATTTCTTTGTTTTTATTAACTCACCCATTCACTGACCCAGCAGCAGGGAAAAGTTCTACTCACATCCTTAACATTGCGGCAGAGGACAACATAGCGACACGCCCGTTTCCACTGGATCTGACCAAGGGTGGACGAGACCAGGGCGTTCTTCAAGAAGAAGAGCGTACCGCTGTAATCCAGGATGAAGACGTTGTCCTTTGTCGGGATGAATTTGCGGTATCCATGCGACAGGTGAGGGGCAACGGTTCGGCTCACTGTCTTCCTGCGGCCCCCAAATGTCTGGAAAAACAAGCCTTTGGTATCTGTTGGCATGACAGGACCAGAAAGTGTGTTAGCAGTAGGAAGTGGAGGCATCTGGAACACCTATAACTCTGCAATACAAGTCACTCGCCAGGACTATGCTGTTAGAGAGAGGGGAAATCAGCCAGGGTTCCTGCTCCTGATCACTGTCCAGTGACCCCTGGGTCAGAGAGAGGGGGAAATCAGCCAGGGTTCCTGCTCCTGATCACTGTCCAGTGACCCCTGGGTCAGAGAGAGAGGGGAAATCAGTCACGGTTCCTGCTCCTGATCACTGTCCAGTGACCCCTGGGTTAGAGAGAGGGGAAATCAGCCAGGGTTCCTGCTCCTGATCACTGTCCAGTGACCCCTGGGTCAGAGAGAGAGGGGAAATCAGCCAGGGTTCCAGCTCCTGATCACTGTCCAGTGACCCCTGGGTTAGAGAGAGAGGGGAAATCAGCCAGGGTTCCTGCTCCTGATCACTGTCCAGTGACCCCTGGGTTAGAGAGAGAAGGGAAATCAGCCAGGGTTCCAGCTCCTGATCAATGTCCAGTGACCCCTGGGTTAGAGAGAGGGGGAAATCAGCGAGGGTTCCTGCTCCTGATCACTGTCCAGTGACCCCTGGGTTAGAGAGAGGGGGAAATCAGCCAGGGCTCCTGCTCCCAATCACTGTCCAATGACCCCTGGGTTAGGGAGATGGGGAAATCAGCCAGGGATCGAGCTCCTGATCACTGTCCAGTGACCCCTGGGTTCGAGAGAGAGGGGAAATCAGCCAGGGTTCCTGCTCCCAATCACTGTCCAGTGACCCCTGGGTTAGAGAGAGGGGGAAATCAGCCAGGGTTCCTGCTTCTGATCACTGTCCAATGACCCCTGGGTTAGGGAGATGGGGAAATCAGCCAGGGTTCCTGCTCCCAATCACTGTTCAGTGACTCCTGGGTTAGAGAGAGGGGGAAATCAGCCAGGGTTCCTGCTCCCAATCACTGTCCAGTGACCCCTGGGTTAGAGAGAGGGGGAAATCAGCCAGGGTTCCTGCTCCCAATCACTGTTCAGTGACTCCTGGGTTAGAGAGAGGGGGAAATCAGCCAGGGTTCCTGCTCCCAATCACTGTCCAGTGACCCCTGGGTTAGAGAGAGGGGGAAATCAGCCAGGGTTCCAGCTCCTGATCGCTGTTCAGAATGATACCGGGGTTAAAAGGGTTAATTACGAGGACAGGTTTGCACAGACTGGGCTTGTATTCCATCGAGTATAGAAGATTAAGGGGTGATCTAATCGAGGTGTTTAAGATGATTAAAGGAGTTGATCAGGTCGATAGAGAGAAACTATTTCCTCTGGTGGGGGGAGTCCAGAACAAGGGGGCAGAACCTTCAAATTAGAGCCAGGCCGTTCAGGGGTGATGTTAGGAAGCACTTCTTCACACAAAGGGGAGTGGAGATCTGGAACTCGCTCCCTCAAAAAGCTGTTGAGGCTGGGGGTCAGTTGGAAATTTTGACACTGAGATTGATGGGTTATTGTTGGGGAAGGGGATTAAGGGTTACAGAACCTGAATAGGTCAATGGAGTGAAAATCAATGTTACCCCTAATTTCCCTTCAAAATGTGAGTCCTATTTCTTCCACCATGCAGTCCCTTGAAGATTGCCGCACGACTATGCATGCATCTTAAAGGGAATGTTGGTTAAGATACAGATCAGCCATGATCTCATTGAATGGAGGAACAGGCTCGAGGGGTTGAATGGCCTCCTCCTAAATTGACCACAATTTGCCATCTTCTCATGCAATTTTGGGCAGCTGGGTTCTGGGCACTGAATATACAGAAAGACCTCAGTCGACACTAACAGTTCAAAATGGATGCTCGTTTCCAAAAGCTGTCCTCAGTTGTTTCCTCGCTGCTGAGCCTTGGTGATAACCTCCTGCTGATACGTTTCCACACGGCCTCGTTGCTGCAGAACTCGTGGAAGTAGCGGCAGGTCTGTCCCAGCATCACAACATCCTTCACGGACAGATCAGCTATGATCTGATCAAGCTAAGGACCAGAGAAACACATAAGCTGAAGCCCACAGCGACCGTACGCACAAAACGGCAAGCAACGCACGAATGGCAGCTCACCCAGTCATTAACCAGAAACAGAAGCTAAGGTTTAAACCGTGAGGGCAACTAATGCCTTTTGGGTAGAGGAACCTGCCACAAAACAGCAGACCTGTGGAACAGGTGGATACCGACTCGCTCAATTCCTTCAGGCGACAGCGGGACCTATTTGGGCGAAAGCGGATATCACCTCTGAGAAAAGGTTGGCTAATGCAAGGAATGCAGGGCCAGAGTGATCCACTGGACTAGGTTTGATCACCGGAGTGGGTCAGAGATGAACTTCCCATTTTCTCCGCCGCAGAGCTGGCCAAATTATTTATCTGGTTTGCAGTCTGCTCCAGGAGATGATGTGGAATCGTGTGGCGTGGGGACGCTTACGTTTCGCGATGCACAATGCAACAAATTTGAGTGGTACACAGGTTGGACCCAAACGTATTTGTTTGTTCAAATGGTCCTGGGTGAAAGACAGCACAGGCCTGAATCCAGCCACGTGCCGGATTCACTAATCTCAGTCAGAATAGATACTTCATTATTTTCAGAGATCCAGGGCCAGTGAAGAGACTGGGTAACGGGAGGAAAGGAGTACATGCTCCGGCTCACAATCAAATAACACCTTTGCCACCGTCAATACTCACGCCCCACTCAAAAGGGTATGGGTGGATATTCAAAACAGAAACAATTTGACTGCACTGAGGCAAGGTCAGAGGATTAAAAATATCCAGAATCATACGCAGTGAGAGAGTAAATCCAGAATAGAAGACAGTGAGTGAATACATCCAGAATAGAACACAGTGAGAGAATATATCCAGAATAGAACACAGTGAGAGAATATATCCAGAATAGAACACAGTGAGAGAATATATCCAGAATAGAACACAGTGAGAGAATATATCCAAAATAGAACACAGTGAGAGAATATATCCAGAATAGAACACAGTGAGAGAATATATCCAGAATAGAACACAGTGAGAGAATATATCCAGAATAGAACACAGTGAGAGAATATATCCAGAATAGAACACAGTGAGAGAATATATCCAGAATAGAACACAGTGAGAGAATATATCCAAAATAGAACACAGTGAGAGAATATATCCAGAATAGAACACAGTGAGAGAATATATCCAGAATAGAACACAGTGAGAGAATATATCCAGAATAGAACACAGTGAGAGAATATATCCAGAATAGAACACAGTGAGAGAATATATCCAAAATAGAACACAGTGAGAGAATATATCCAGAATAGAACACAGTGAGAGAATATATCCAGAATAGAACACAGTGAGAGAATATATCCAGAATAGAACACAGTGAGAGAATATATCCAGAATAGAACACAGTGAGAGAATATATCCAGAATAGAACACAGTGAGAGAATATATCCAGAATAGAACACAGTGAGAGAATATATCCAGAATAGAACACAGTGAGAGAATATATCCAGAATAGAACACAGTGAGAGAATATATCCAGAATAGAACACAGTGAGAGAATATATCCAGAATAGAACACAGTGAGAGAATATATCCAGAATAGAACACAGTGAGAGAATATATCCAGAATAGAACACAGTGAGAGAATATATCCAAAATAGAACACAGTGAGAGAATATATCCAGAATAGAACACAGTGAGAGAATATATCCAGAATAGAACACAGTGAGAGAATATATCCAGAATAGAACACAGTGAGAGAATATATCCAGAATAGAACACAGTGAGAGAATAAATCCAGAATAGAACACAATGAGAGAATATATCCAGATTAGAACACAGTGAGAGAATATATCCAGAATAGAACAAAGTGAGAGAATGTATCCAGATTAGAACACAGTGAGAAAATATATCCAGAATAGAACACAGTGTGAGAATATATCCAGAATAGAACAGTGAGAGAATATATCCAGAATAGAACACAGTGTGAGAATATATCCAGAATAGAACAGTGAGAGAATATATCCAAAATAGAACACAGTGTGAGAATATATCCAGAATAGAACACAGTGTGAGAATATATCCAAAATAGAACACAGTGTGAGAATATATCCAACATAGAACACAGTGTGAGAATATATCCAGAATAGAACACAGTGAGAGAATATATCCAAAATAGAACACAGTGTGAGAATATATCCAAAATAGAACACAGTGTGAGAATATATCCAAAATAGAACACAGTGTGAGAATATATCCAAAATAGAACACAGTGTGAGAATATATCCAAAATAGAACACAGTGAGAGAATATATCCAAAATAGAACACAGTGTGAGAATATATCCAGAATAGAACACAGTGTGAGAATATATCCAAAACAGAACACAGTGAGAGAATATATCCAAAATAGAACACAGTGTGAGAATATATCCAAAATAGAACACAGTGTGAGAATATATCCAAAATAGAACACAGTGTGAGAATATATCCAAAATAGAACACAGTGTGAGAATATATCCAAAATAGAACACAGTGAGAGAATATATCCAAAATAGAACACAGTGTGAGAATATATCCAGAATAGAACACAGTGAGAGAATATATCCAAAATAGAACACAGTGTGAGAATATATCCAAAATAGAACACAGTGTGAGAATATATCCAGAATAGAACACAGTGTGAGAATATATCCAAAATAGAACACAGTGTGAGAATATATCCAGAATAGAACACAGTGAGAGAATATATCCAAAATAGAACACAGTGTGAGAATATATCCAAAATAGAACACAGTGTGAGAATATATCCAACATAGAACACAGTGAGAGAATATATCCAAAATAGAACAGTGTGAGAATATATCCAAAATAGAACACAGTGTGAGAATATATCCAAAATAGAACACAGTGTGAGAATATATCCAAAATAGAACACAGTGTGAGAATATATCCAAAATAGAACACAGTGTGAGAATATATCCAAAATAGAACACAGTGTGAGAATATATCCAAAATAGAACACAGTGAGAGAATATATCCAAAATAGAACACAGTGTGAGAATATATCCAGAATAGAACACAGTGAGAGAATATATCCAAAATAGAACACAGTGTGAGAATATATCCAAAATAGAACACAGTGTGAGAATATATCCAAAATAGAACACAGTGTGAGAATATATCCAGAATAGAACACAGTGAGAGAATATATCCCAAATAGAACACAGTGTGAGAATATATCCAAAATAGAACACAGTGTGAGAATATATCCAAAATAGAACACAGTGAGAGAATATATCCAAAATAGAACACAGTGTGAGAATATATCCAGAATAGAACACAGTGTGAGAATATATCCAGAATAGAACACAGTGAGAGAATATATCCAGAATAGAACAGTGAGAGAATATATCCAGAATAGAACACAGTGTGAGAATATATCCAGAATAGAACACAGTGTGAGAATATATCCAGAATAGAACACAGTGAGAGAATATATCCAAAATAGAACACAGTGTGAGAATATATCCAGAATAGAACACAGTGAGAGAATATATCCAAAATAGAACACAGTGTGAGAATATATCCAAAATAGAACACAGTGTGAGAATATATCCAAAATAGAACACAGTGTGAGAATATATCCAAAATAGAACACAGTGTGAGAATATATCCAGAATAGAACACAGTGAGAGAATATATCCAAAATAGAACACAGTGTGAGAATATATCCAAAATAGAACACAGTGTGAGAATATATCCAAAATAGAACACAGTGAGAGAATATATCCAAAATAGAACACAGTGTGAGAATATATCCAGAATAGAACACAGTGTGAGAATATATCCAAAATAGAACACAGTGTGAGAATATATCCAAAATAGAACACAGTGTGAGAATATATCCAGAATAGAACACAGTGAGAGAATATATCCAAAATAGAACACAGTGTGAGAATATATCCAAAATAGAACACAGTGTGAGAATATATCCAAAATAGAACACAGTGAGAGAATATATCCAAAATAGAACACAGTGTGAGAATATATCCAAAATAGAACACAGTGTGAGAATATATCCAGAATCGAACACAGTGAGAGAATATATCCAAAATAGAACACAGTGAGAGAATATATCCAGAATAGAACACAGTGAGAGAATATATCCAGAATAGAACACAGTGAGAGAATATATCCAAAATAGAACACAGTGAGAGAATATATCCAGAATAGAACACAGTGTGAGAATATATCCAGAATAGAACACAGTGAGAGAATATATCCAAAATAGAACACAGTGTGAGAATATATCCAAAATAGAACACAGTGTGAGAATATATCCAAAATAGAACACAGTGAGAGAATATATCCAAAATAGAACACAGTGTGAGAATATATCCAAAATAGAACACAGTGTGAGAATATATCCAGAATCGAACACAGTGAGAGAATATATCCAAAATAGAACACAGTGAGAGAATATATCCAGAATAGAACACAGTGAGAGAATATATCCAGAATAGAACACAGTGAGAGAATATATCCAAAATAGAACACAGTGAGAGAATATATCCAGAATAGAACACAGTGTGAGAATATATCCAGAATAGAACACAGTGAGAGAATATATCCAAAATAGAACACAGTGTGAGAATATATCCAAAATAGAACACAGTGTGAGAATATATCCAAAATAGAACACAGTGTGAGAATATATCCAGAATAGAACACAGCGTGAGAATATATCCAGAACAGAACACAGCGAGAGAATATATCCAAAATAGAACACAGCGTGATAATATATCCAAAATAGAACACAGTGTGAGAATATATCCAAAATAGAACACAGTGTGAGAATATATCCAGAATAGGACACAGTGAGAGAATATATCCAAAATAGAACACAGTGTGAGAATATATCCAAAATAGAACACAGTGAGAGAATATATCCAGAATAGAACACAGTGAGAGAATATATCCAAAATAGAACACAGTGTGAGAATATATCCAGAATAGAACACAGTGAGAGAATATATCCAAAATAGAACACAGTGTGAGAATATATCCAAAATAGAACACATTGAGAGAATATATCCAAAATAGAACACAGTGAGAGAATATATCCAGAATAGAACACAGTGTGAGAATATATCCAGAATAGAACACAGTGTGAGAATATATCCAAAATAGAACACAGTGAGAGAATATATCCAGAATAGAACACAGTGAGAGAATATATCCAGAATAGAACACAGTGAGAGAATATATCCAAAATAGAACACAGTGTGAGAATATATCCAGAATAGAACACAGTGAGAGAATATATCCAAAATAGAACACAGTGTGAGAATATATCCAAAATAGAACACATTGAGAGAATATATCCAAAATAGAACACAGTGAGAGAATATATCCAGAATAGAACACAGTGTGAGAATATATCCAGAATAGAACACAGTGTGAGAATATATCCAAAATAGAACACAGTGTGAGAATATATCCAAAATAGAACACAGTGAGAGAATATATCCAGAATAGAACACAGTGAGAGAATATATCCAAAATAGAACACAGTGTGAGAATATATCCAGAATAGAACACAGTGAGAGAATATATCCAAAATAGAACACATTGAGAGAATATATCCAAAATAGAACACAGTGAGAGAATATATCCAGAATAGAACACAGTGTGAGAATATATCCAGAATAGAACACAGTGTGAGAATATATCCAAAATAGAACACAGTGAGAGAATATATCCAGAATAGAACACACTGAGAGAATATATCCAGAATAGAACACAGTGAGAGAATATATCCAAAATAGAACACAGTGTGAGAATATATCCAAAATAGAACAGTGTGAGAATATATCCAAAATAGAAGACAGTGTGAGAATATATCCAAAATAGAACACAGTGTGAGAATATATCCAAAATAGAACACAGTGAGAGAATATATCCAAAATAGAACACAGTGTGAGAATATATCCAAAATAGAACACAGTGTGAGAATATATCCAAAATAGAACAAAGTGTGAGAATATATCCAAAATAGAACACAGTGAGAGAATATATCCAGAATAGAACACAGTGTGAGAATATATCCAAAATAGAACACAGTGTGAGAATATATCCAAAATAGAACACAGTGTGAGAATATATCCAGAATAGAACACAGTGTGAGAATATATCCAAAACAGAACACAGTGAGAGAATATATCCAAAATAGAACACAGTGTGAGAATATATCCAAAATAGAACACAGTGTGAGAATATATCCAAAATAGAACACAGTGTGAGAATATATCCAAAATAGAACACAGTGTGAGAATATATCCAAAATAGAACACAGTGTGAGAATATATCCAAAATAGAACACAGTGTGAGAATATATCCAAAATGGAACACAGTGTGAGAATATATCCAAAATAGAACACAGTATGAGAATATATCCAGAATAGAACACAGTGAGAGAATATATCCAAAATAGAACACAGTGAGAGAATATATCCAAAATAGAACACAGTGTGAGAATATATCCAAAATAGAACACAGTGTGAGAATATATCCAAAATAGAACACAGTGTGAGAATATATCCAGAATAGAACACAGTGTGAGAATATATCCAAAATAGAACACAGCGAGAGAATATATCCAAAATAGAACACAGCGTGAGAATATATCCAAAATAGAACACAGCGTGAGAATATATCCAAAATAGAACACAGCGTGAGAATATATCCAAAATAGAACACAGTGTGAGAATATATCCAGAATAGAACACAGTGAGAGAATATATCCAAAATAGAACACAGTGTGAGAATATATCCAGAATAGAACACAGTGTGAGAATATATCCAGAATAGAACACAGTGAGAGAATATATCCAAAATAGAACACAGTGTGAGAATATATCCAAAATAGAACACAGTGTGAGAATATATCCAGAATAGAACACAGTGTGAGAATATATCCAAAATAGAACACAGTGTAAGAATATATCCAGAATAGAACACAGTGAGAGAATATATCCAAAATAGAACACAGTGTGAGAATATATCCAAAATAGAACACAGTGTGAGAATATATCCAAAATAGAACACAGTGAGAGAATATATCCAGAATAGAACACAGTGTGAGAATATATCCAGAATAGAACACAGTGAGAGAATATATCCAGAATAGAACACAGTGTGAGAATATATCCAGAATAGAACACAGTGTGAGAATATATCCAGAATAGAACACAGTGAGAGAATATATCCAAAATAGAACACAGTGTGAGAATATATCCAAAATAGAACACAGTGTGAGAATATATCCAGAATAGAACACAGTGTGAGAATATATCCAGAATAGAACACAGTGTGAGAATATATCCAGAATAGAACACAGTGTGAGAATATATCCAGAATAGAACACAGTGAGAGAATATATCCAGAATAGAACACAGTGAGAGAATATATCCAAAATAGAACACAGTGTGAGAATATATCCAGAATAGAACACAGTGAGAGAATATATCCAAAATAGAACACAGTGTGAGAATATATCCAAAATAGAACACATTGAGAGAATATATCCAAAATAGAACACAGTGAGAGAATATATCCAGAATAGAACACAGTGTGAGAATATATCCAGAATAGAACACACTGAGAGAATATATCCAGAATAGAACACAGTGAGAGAATATATCCAAAATAGAACACAGTGTGAGAATATATCCAAAATAGAACAGTGTGAGAATATATCCAAAATAGAACACAGTGTGAGAATATATCCAAAATGGAACACAGTGTGAGAATATATCCAAAATAGAACACAGTATGAGAATATATCCAGAATAGAACACAGTGAGAGAATATATCCAAAATAGAACACAGTGAGAGAATATATCCAAAATAGAACACAGTGTGAGAATATATCCAAAATAGAACACAGTGTGAGAATATATCCAAAATAGAACACAGTGTGAGAATATATCCAAAATGGAACACAGTGTGAGAATATATCCAAAATAGAACACAGTATGAGAATATATCCAGAATAGAACACAGTGAGAGAATATATCCAAAATAGAACACAGTGAGAGAATATATCCAAAATAGAACACAGTGTGAGAATATATCCAAAATAGAACACAGTGTGAGAATATATCCAAAATAGAACACAGTGTGAGAATATATCCAGAATAGAACACAGTGTGAGAATATATCCAAAATAGAACACAGCGAGAGAATATATCCAAAATAGAACACAGCGTGAGAATATATCCAAAATAGAACACAGCGTGAGAATATATCCAAAATAGAACACAGCGTGAGAATATATCCAAAATAGAACACAGTGTGAGAATATATCCAGAATAGAACACAGTGAGAGAATATATCCAAAATAGAACACAGTGTGAGAATATATCCAGAATAGAACACAGTGTGAGAATATATCCAGAATAGAACACAGTGAGAGAATATATCCAAAATAGAACACAGTGTGAGAATATATCCAAAATAGAACACAGTGTGAGAATATATCCAGAATAGAACACAGTGTGAGAATATATCCAAAATAGAACACAGTGTAAGAATATATCCAGAATAGAACACAGTGAGAGAATATATCCAAAATAGAACACAGTGTGAGAATATATCCAAAATAGAACACAGTGTGAGAATATATCCAAAATAGAACACAGTGAGAGAATATATCCAGAATAGAACACAGTGTGAGAATATATCCAGAATAGAACACAGTGAGAGAATATATCCAGAATAGAACACAGTGTGAGAATATATCCAGAATAGAACACAGTGTGAGAATATATCCAGAATAGAACACAGTGAGAGAATATATCCAAAATAGAACACAGTGTGAGAATATATCCAAAATAGAACACAGTGTGAGAATATATCCAGAATAGAACACAGTGTGAGAATATATCCAGAATAGAACACAGTGTGAGAATATATCCAGAATAGAACACAGTGTGAGAATATATCCAGAATAGAACACAGTGAGAGAATATATCCAGAATAGAACACAGTGAGAGAATATATCCAAAATAGAACACAGTGTGAGAATATATCCAGAATAGAACACAGTGAGAGAATATATCCAAAATAGAACACAGTGTGAGAATATATCCAAAATAGAACACATTGAGAGAATATATCCAAAATAGAACACAGTGAGAGAATATATCCAGAATAGAACACAGTGTGAGAATATATCCAGAATAGAACACACTGAGAGAATATATCCAGAATAGAACACAGTGAGAGAATATATCCAAAATAGAACACAGTGTGAGAATATATCCAAAATAGAACAGTGTGAGAATATATCCAAAATAGAAGACAGTGTGAGAATATATCCAAAATAGAACACAGTGTGAGAATATATCCAAAATAGAACACAGTGTGAGAATATATCCAAAATAGAACACAGTGAGAGAATATATCCAAAATAGAACACAGTGTGAGAATATATCCAAAATAGAACACAGTGTGAGAATATATCCAAAATAGAACAAAGTGTGAGAATATATCCAAAATAGAACACAGTGAGAGAATATATCCAGAATAGAACACAGTGTGAGAATATATCCAAAATAGAACACAGTGTGAGAATATATCCAAAATAGAACACAGTGTGAGAATATATCCAGAATAGAACACAGTGAGAATATATCCAAAACAGAACACAGTGAGAGAATATATCCAAAATAGAACACAGTGTGAGAATATATCCAAAATAGAACACAGTGTGAGAATATATCCAAAATAGAACACAGTGTGAGAATATATCCAGAATAGAACACAGTGTGAGAATATATCCAGAATAGAACACAGTGTGAGAATATATCCAGAATAGAACACAGTGAGAGAATATATCCAGAATAGAACACAGTGAGAGAATATATCCAAAATAGAACACAGTGTGAGAATATATCCAGAATAGAACACAGTGAGAGAATATATCCAAAATAGAACACAGTGTGAGAATATATCCAAAATAGAACACATTGAGAGAATATATCCAAAATAGAACACAGTGAGAGAATATATCCAGAATAGAACACAGTGTGAGAATATATCCAGAATAGAACACACTGAGAGAATATATCCAGAATAGAACACAGTGAGAGAATATATCCAAAATAGAACACAGTGTGAGAATATATCCAAAATAGAACAGTGTGAGAATATATCCAAAATAGAAGACAGTGTGAGAATATATCCAAAATAGAACACAGTGTGAGAATATATCCAAAATAGAACACAGTGAGAGAATATATCCAAAATAGAACACAGTGTGAGAATTTATCCAAAATAGAAGACAGTGTGAGAATATATCCAAAATAGAACACAGTGTGAGAATATATCCAAAATAGAACACAGTGAGAGAATATATCCAAAATAGAACACAGTGTGAGAATATATCCAAAATAGAACACAGTGTGAGAATATATCCAAAATAGAACAAAGTGTGAGAATATATCCAAAATAGAACACAGTGAGAGAATATATCCAGAATAGAACACAGTGTGAGAATATATCCAAAATAGAACACAGTGTGAGAATATATCCAAAATAGAACACAGTGTGAGAATATATCCAGAATAGAACACAGTGAGAATATATCCAAAACAGAACACAGTGAGAGAATATATCCAAAATAGAACACAGTGTGAGAATATATCCAAAATAGAACACAGTGTGAGAATATATCCAAAATAGAACACAGTGTGAGAATATATCCAAAATAGAACACAGTGTGAGAATATATCCAAAATAGAACACAGTGTGAGAATATATCCAAAATAGAACACAGTGTGAGAATATATCCAAAATGGAACACAGTGTGAGAATATATCCAAAATAGAACACAGTATGAGAATATATCCAGAATAGAACACAGTGAGAGAATATATCCAAAATAGAACACAGTGAGAGAATATATCCAAAATAGAACACAGTGTGAGAATATATCCAAAATAGAACACAGTGTGAGAATATATCCAAAATAGAACACAGTGTGAGAATATATCCAGAATAGAACACAGTGTGAGAATATATCCAAAATAGAACACAGCGAGAGAATATATCCAAAATAGAACACAGCGTGAGAATATATCCAAAATAGAACACAGCGTGAGAATATATCCAAAATAGAACACAGCGTGAGAATATATCCAAAATAGAACACAGTGTGAGAATATATCCAGAATAGAACACAGTGAGAGAATATATCCAAAATAGAACACAGTGTGAGAATATATCCAGAATAGAACACAGTGAGAGAATATATCCAGAATAGAACACAGTGAGAGAATATATCCAGAATAGAACACAGTGTGAGAATATATCCAGAATAGAACACAGTGTGAGAATATATCCAGAATAGAACACAGTGAGAGAATATATCCAGAATAGAACACAGTGAGAGAATATATCCAGAATAGAACACAGTGAGAGAATATATCCAGAATAGAACACAGTGAGAGAATATATCCTAAATAGAACACAGTGAGAGAATATATCCAGAATAGAACACAGTGTGAGAATATATCCAAAATAGAACACAGTGTGAGAATATATCCAGAATAGAACACAGTGAGAGAATATATCCAGAATAGAACACAGTGAGAGAATATATCCAGAATAGAACACAGTGTGAGAATATATCCAAAATAGAACACAGTGTGAGAATATATCCAGAATAGAACACAGTGAGAGAATATATCCAGAATAGAACACAGTGAGAGAATATATCCAGAATAGAACACAGTGTGAGAATATATCCAGGATAGAACACAGTGAGAGAATATATCCAGAATAGAACACAGTGTGAGAATATATCCAAAATAGAACACAGTGTGAGAATATATCCAGAATAGAACACAGTGTGAGAATATATCCAAAATAGAACACAGTGAGAGAATATATCCAGAATAGAACACAGTGTGAGAATATATCCAGAATAGAACACAGTGTGAGAATATATCCAAAATAGAACACATTGAGAGAATATATCCAAAATAGAACACAGTGAGAGAATATATCCAGAATAGAACACAGTGTGAGAATATATCCAGAATAGAACACAGTGAGAGAATATATCCAAAATAGAACACAGTGAGAGAATATATCCAAAATAGAACACAGTGAGAGAATATATCCAAAATAGAACACAGTGAGAGAATATATCCAGAATAGAACACAGTGTGAGAATATATCCAAAATAGAACAGAGTGAGAGAATATATCCAGAATAGAACACAGTGTGAGAATATATCCAGAATAGAACACAGTGTGAGAATATATCCAGAATAGAACACAGTGTGAGAATATATCCAAAATAGAACACAGTGAGAGAATATATCCAAAATAGAACACAGTGTGAGAATATATCCAGAATAGAACACAGTGAGAGAATATATCCAAAATAGAACACAGTGAGAGAATATATCCAGAATAGAACACAGTGTGAGAATATCCAGAATAGAACACAGTGAGAGAATATATCCAAAATAGAACACAGTGTGAGAATATATCCAGAATAGAACACAGTGTGAGAATATATCCAAAATAGAACACATTGAGAGAATATATCCAAAATAGAACACAGTGAGAGAATATATCCAGAATAGAACACAGTGTGAGAATATATCCAGAATAGAACACAGTGAGAGAATATATCCAAAATAGAACACAGTGAGAGAATATATCTAGAATCGAACACAGTGTGAGAATATATCCAGAATAGAACACAGTGTGAGAATATATCCAGAATAGAACACAGTGAGAGAATATATCCAAAATAGAACACAGTGAGAGAATATATCCAAAATAGAACACAGTGAGAGAATATATCCAAAATAGAACACAGTGTGAGAATATATCCAGAATAGAACACAGTGTGAGAATATATCCAAAATAGAACACAGTGTGAGAATATATCCAAAATAGAACAGTGAGAGAATATATCCAGAATAGAACACAGTGAGAGAATATATCCAGAATAGAACACAGTGTGAGAATATATCCAGAATAGAACACAGTGTGAGAATATATCCAGAATAGAACACAGTGTGAGAATATATCCAGAATAGAACACAGTGTGAGAATATATCCAGAATAGAACACAGTGTGAGAATATATCCAGAATAGAACACAGTGTGAGAATATATCCAGAATAGAACACAGTGTGAGAATATATCCAGAATAGAACACAGTGTGAGAATATATCCAAAATAGAACACCGTGAGAGAATATATCCAGAATCGAACACAGTGTGAGAATATATCCAGAATAGAACACAGTGTGAGAATATATCCAGAATAGAACACAGTGTGAGAATATATCCAGAATAGAACACAGTGTGAGAATATATCCAGAATAGAACACAGTGTGAGAATATATCCAGAATAGAACACAGTGTGAGAATATATCCAGAATCGAACACAGTGTGAGAATATATCCAGAATAGAACACAGTGTGAGAATATATCCAGAATAGAACACAGTGTGAGAATATATCCAAAATAGAACACAGTGAGAGAATATATCCAGAATCGAACACAGTGTGAGAATATATCCAGAATAGAACACAGTGTGAGAATATATCCAGAATAGAACACAGTGTGAGAATATATCCAGAATAGAACACAGTGTGAGAATATATCCAAAATAGAACACAGTGAGAGAATATATCCAGAATCGAACACAGTGTGAGAATATATCCAGAATAGAACACAGTGTGAGAATATATCCAGAATAGAACACAGTGTGAGAATATATCCAGAATAGAACACAGTGTGAGAATATATCCAGAATAGAACACAGTGTGAGAATATATCCAGAATCGAACACAGTGTGAGAATATATCCAGAATAGAACACAGTGTGAGAATATATCCAAAATAGAACACAGTGTGAGAATATATCCAAAATAGAACACAGTGAGAGAATATATCCAAAACATAACACTTTGAGAGAATATTTCCACAATAGAACACAGTGAGAGAATATATCCAGAATAGAACACAGGGGAGAACATATCCAGTTTAAAGTACACAGTAATTGACATTACTAGGAATTTGCTCTAATGAAGCTTATTATAACTGTGTCTTACAAGGCCTGGATGCTTGTGGAAATGTTTGCTCATCCTTTGGATGAAGGTCGTGCATCCTCCTCCATGTACTATACTGGATACTCACTAACTCGGGAGGGATGGACAGAATGGAGAACGGACCTGTTCTGTCCTTTTTGATGCTACTTCCTCCAATAAGCTCCCACTGTCCATCCAGACGGGAGAAAGACATTCGCCTCCTCTTCACCTAGTTGGAAAAGCAGAGGGGAACAACCTTTAGACTTTTGTCTATGACTCCCATTCCGAAAACAGAGGACAGGAGAAACTCCTGCCACAACCCCTGAACACGTTACCCACCCATTCACACCTTCCCACAACCCATGTGCACTCTACTCATCTATTAACCTCCTCCCACAACCGCTGTACACTCGACCCACCCATTCACACCCTCCCACAACCCATGTACACTCTACTCACCTATTCACCTCCTCCCACAACCGCTGTACACTCTACTTACCCGTTAATCTCCTGCCACAACCCTTGTCCACTCTTTCCACCCATTCAGGTCTTCACACAATCCCTGTACACTCGACCCACTCATTTACATCCTCCCACAGCCCCTGTGCACTCTACCCACCCATTAACATACCCCCACAGCCCCTGTACACTCTACCTACCCATTAAAATCCTCCCACAGCCCCTGTACACTCTACCCATCCATTAACTTCCTCCCACAGCCCTGTACATACTCCACACCACTAACTTCCTCCCACAGCCCCTGTACACTCTACCCACCCATTAACATCCTCCCACACCCCCTGTACACTCTACCCACCCAATAACTTCCTCCCACAGCCCCTGTACACTCTACTCATCCATTAACTTCCTCCCACAGCCCCAGTAACACTCTACTCATCCATTAACATCCTCCCACAGCCCCTGTACACTCTACCCACCCATTAACTTCCTCGCACAGCCCCTGTACACTCTACCCACCCATTAACATCCTCCCACAGCCCCAGTAACACTCTACTCACCCATTAACCTCCTCCCACAGCTCCTGTACACTCTATCTACACATTAACTTCCTCCCACAGCCCCTGTACACTCTACCCACCCATTAACTTCCTCGCACAGCCCCAGTAACACTCTACTCACCCATTAACATCCTCCCACAGCCCCAGTACACTCTACTCATCCATAACTTCCTCCCTCAGCCCCTGTACACTCTACACATCCATTAACTTCCTCCCACAGCCCCTGTACACTCTATCTACACATTAACTTCCTCCCACAGGCCCTGTACACTCTACCCACCCATTAACTTCCTCCCACAGCCCCAGTCACACTCTACTCATCCATTAACGTCCTCCCACAGCCCCTGTACACTCTACTCATCCATTAACGTCCTCCCACAGCCCCAGTAACACTCTACTCATCCATTAACTTCCTCCCACAGCCCCAGTAACACTCTACTCACCCATTAACTTCCTCCCACCGCCCCTGTACACTGTACTCATCCATCAACATCCTCCCACAGCCCCAGTAACACTCTACCCACCCATTAACTTCCTCCCACAGCCCCTGTACACTCTACTCATCCATTAACATCCTCCCACAGCCCCAGTAACACTCTACTCATCCATTAACTTCCTCCCACAGCCCCTGTACACTCTACTCATCCATTAACTTCCTCCCACAGCCTCAGTAACACTCTACTCATCCATTAACTTCCTCCCACAGCCCCTGTACACTCTACTCATCCATTAACATCCTCCCACAGCCCTAGTACACTCTACTCATCCATTAACATCCTCCCACAGCCCCAGTAACACTCTACTCATCCATTAACTTCCTCCCACAGCCCCTGTACACTCTACTCATCCATTAACTTCCTCCCACAGCCTCAGTAACACTCTACTCATCCACTAACTTCCTCCCACAGCCCCTGTACACTCTACTCATCCATTAACATCCTCCCACAGCCCCAGTACACTCTACTCATCCATAACTTCCTCCCTCAGCCCCTGTACACTCTACACATCCATTAACATCCTCCCACAGCCCCAGTAACACTCTCCTCATCCATTAACTTCCTCCCACAGCCCCTTTACACTCTACCCACCCATTAACTTCCTCCCACAGCCTCTGTACACGCTACTCATCCATTAACTTCCTCCCACAGCCCCTGTACACTCTACACATCCATTAACATCCTCCCACAGCCCCAGTAACACTCTACTCATCCATTAACATCTTCACACAGCCCCAGTAACACTTTACTCATCCATTAACTTCCATCCACAGCCCCTTTACACTCTACCCACCCATTAACTCCCTCCCACAGCCCCAGTGACACTCTCCTCACCCATTAACTTCCTCCCACAGCCCCTGTACACTCTAACCACCCATTAACTTCCTCCCACAGCCCCAGTGACACTCTCCTCACCCATTAACTTCCTCCCACAGCCCCTGTACACTCTACCCACCCATTAACTTCCTCGCACAGCCCCTGTACACTCTACTCACCCATTAACTTCCTCCCACAGCCCCAGTAACACTCTACTCACCCATTAACTTCCTCCCACAGCCCCTGTACACTCTACTCACCCATTAACATCCTCCCACAGCCCCAGTAACACTCTACTCACCCATTACCCTCCTCCCACAGCCCCTGTACACTCTACTCATCCATTAACTTCCTCCCACAGCCCCAGTAACACTCTACCCACCCATTAACTTCCTCCCACAGCCCCTGTACACTCTACTCATCCATTAACATCCTCCCACAGCCCCAGTACACTCTACTCATCCATAACTTCCTCCGTCAGCCCCTGTACACTCTACACATCCATTAACATCCTCCCACAGCCCCAGTAACACTCTACTCATCCATTAACTTCCTCCCACAGCCCCTTTACACTCTACCCACCCATTAACTTCCTCCCACAGCCCCTGTACACTCTACTCATCCATTAACATCCTCCCACAGCCCCTGTACACTCTACTCACCCATTAACGTCCTCCCACAGCCCCTGTACACTCTACTCACCCATTAACGTCCTCCCACGGCCCCTGTACACTCTACTCACCCATTAACATCCTCCCACAGCCCCAGTAACACCCTACTCATCCATTAACTTCCTCCCACAGCCCCTGTACACTCTACTCATCCATTAACTTCCTCACACAGCCCCAGTAACACTCTACTCATCCATTAACTTCCTCCCACAGCCCCAGTAACATTCTACTCATCCATTAACTTCCTCCCACAGCCCCTGTACACTCTACTCATCCATTAACATCCTCCCTCAGCCCCAGTAACACTCTACCCACCCATTAACTTCCTCCCACAGCCCCTGTACACTCTACTCACCCATTAACATCCTCCCTCAGCCCCTGTACACTCTACTCATCCATTAACATCCTCCCACAGCCCCAGTAACACTCTACCCACCCATTAACTTCCTCCCACAGCCCCTGTACACTGTACTCATCCATTAACATCCTCCCACAGCCCCAGTACACTCTACTCATCCATTAACATCCTCCCTCAGCCCCTGTACACTGTACTCATCCATTAACTTCCTCCCACAGCCCCTGTACACTCTACTCACCCATTAACATCCTCCCACAGCCCCAGTAATACTTTACTCACCCATTAACATCCTCCCACAGCCCCAGTAACACTCTACTCATCCATGAACTTCCTTCCACAGCCCATGTATACTCTACTCATCCATTAACATCCTCCCACAGCCCCTGTACACCCTACCCACCCATTAACATCCTCCCACAGCCCCAGTAACACTCTACTCACCCATTAACTTCCTCCCACAGCCCCTGTACACTCTACTCACCCATTAACTTCCTCCCACAGCCCCTGTACACTCGATCCACCCATTAACTTCCTCCCACAGCCCCTGTACACTCTACTCACCCATTAACTTCCTCCCACAGCCCCAGTAACACTCTGCTCACCCATTAACTTCCTCCCACAGCCCCTGTACACTCTACTCACCCATTAACTTCCTCCCACAGCCCCTGTACACTCTACCCATCCATTAACCTCCTCCCACAGCCCCTGTACACTCTACTCACCCATTAACGTCCTCCCACAGCCCCAGTAACATTCTACTCACCCGTTAACTTCCTCCCACAGCCCCTGTACACTCTACTCACCCATTAACTTCCTCCCACAGCCCCAGTAACACTCTGCTCACCCATTAACTTCCTCCCACAGCCCCTGTACACTCTACTCACCCATTAACTTCCTCCCACAGCCCCTGTACACTCTACCCATCCATTAACCTCCTCCCACAGCCCCTGTACACTCTACTCACCCATTAACGTCCTCCCACAGCCCCAGTAACATTCTACTCACCCGTTAACTTCCTCCCACAGCCCCTGTACACTCTACTCACCCATTAACTTCCTCCCACAGCCCCTGTACACTCTACCCATCCATTAACTTCCTCCCACAGCCCCTGTGCACTCTACCCATCCATTAACCTCCTCCCACAGCCCCTGTACACTCTACCTACCCATTAACCTCCTCCCACAGCCCCTGTACACTCTACTCACCCATTAACGTCCTCCCACAGCCCCTGTACACTCTACCCACCCATTAACTTCCTTCCACAGCCCCTGTACACTCTACCCACCCATTAACTTCCTCCCACAGCCCCTGTACACTCTACTCACCCATTAACTTCCTCCCACAGCCCCTGTACACTCTACCCACCCATTAACTTCCTCCCACAGCCCCTGTACACTCTACTCACTCATTAACCTCCTCCCACAGCCCCTGTACACTCTACCCACCCATTAACTTCCTCCCACAGCCCCTGTACACTCTACCCACCCATTTAACTTCCGCTCACAGTCCCTGTACACTCTACTCACCCATTAACCTCCTCTCACAGCCCCTGTACACTCTACTCACCCATTAACCTCCTCCCACAGCCCCTGTACACTCTACCCACCCATTTCACTTCTGCTCACAGTCCCTGTACACTCTCGCCATTCATTTACCCCATTTGCAGAATGTGCCCAGAATAAAGAACATGATGTGGAATGAATTGTTTGGAGTGTGGTGAGTGTTGAGTCAGCAAACACTGTGACACAGACAGCAGTGAAATAATTGACCCATGAGCCAGTATTGGTGCAGTTGGCTGAGGGAGGAATGTTGGCCAGGACACTGGGAGAACGTCCCTTTTCTTTACATAGTGACACGGGATCTTCGGAACAGAGTCAACAATACCTGGAATAATTTAATAGTTGGATGTTGTGTGGTGAGGGGTACTGTCTCGGGTCTCTCTGAATGGATGGGCTTCGATGGGCCAAATGGCCTTCCTCATCTTTATCTC
Organism: Heterodontus francisci; assembly: GCF_036365525.1. Lineage (NCBI taxonomy): Eukaryota > Metazoa > Chordata > Chondrichthyes > Heterodontiformes > Heterodontidae > Heterodontus > Heterodontus francisci. The sequence continues at coordinate 1,156,730 of NC_090418.1, forward strand.
TAACATACACCTGAACAACCATCAGCACTTCAGTTCAGCGTCTCATCGCAGGACAGCTCCTCTGACAATGCAGCACCCCTGAGCTCGACAATGGGTGTGTCAGTCTGGAGCAGGCACTCAAATCCTGGATCAATGATAATCCAGGACTAGTCCTGGTAGCAATGGAGCTAATTTATTGGAGAGCAAAAATTGAAGAGGTGTCAGAGCACAGTTCAGTCTTGCCCAGCCTTACCCCCATTACAACCCTATCTTCTCAGCTATTTGGGGAATAACCCCTTACATGTGAGGTAGGAAGACAGTCGGAGAATATATTCTAAGTGGTGATGTGCCTGATACTTACACTAGGTGGCCTCTCATTTCTACTTATTCTGGAATATTTCTGAAGTTTGCCTCTGCCTGATCTGTTGCTCATTATCCTCTTTCTTTCTCTGCAGTTATTTTGTTCAAGCTGCACTGCTAAGGACTGATTGTGATCTGCGATTTTCCCCGGGGTAACCACACGCATGTCATTATTTCAGCTGTTTGTGGTGTAAAGTGCTTGCAAGCGGATCCCCCCATTAATTTCCCCTCAGCGGTGATGTCACCTTTTACAGTCACCCCGGAGACAACAGTGATTATTGTGACTTCACAGTAGGAATGTTGACATCACTGCCAGGGTCCCAGGCTGCAGGCCTGGGGCCAGAAACTGGGGCAAGGCCAGGAGAGCAGCAGGGTGGGCAGGGGGAGTGGGAGGGGGAGGGGCGGGTAGACGGGATAGAATGGGAATAGATCTGGACTCAGGCCGGATATGGGGTGACATCTGGATGGAGGCTGGTAGGAATCGGGACTAAGCAGGGGAATGGGATCAGGACGGAGGATGGAGGGAAGATTAGCAGAGGGTGAAGAATCACCATGTCCCAGAAAGATAAACCTGAAGGTTATGAAGGGGTTTGATAGAGTCAACGAAGAGAAGGTATTTCCACTTGTGGGGGAGACGGCGGGGGTTGGGGGGGGCCATCAAGATAAGACAGTCACTAATAAATCCAATAGGGAGTTCCGGAGAAACCTCTTTACCCAGAGAGTGGTGAGAATGTGAAACTCGCTGCCACACGGAGTGGTTGAGGTGAATAGTATAATTTAAGGGGAAACACATGCGCAAGAAAGGAATAGAATGATATGCTGTTAGGGTCAGATGGAGAGGGGGTGGGAGGAGGCTGCTGTGGAGCAGAAACACTAGCATGGAGCAGCTGGGCCGAATGGCCTGTTTCTGCACTGTAGACTTGATGTAAAGGGGTGGGATAGGGCAGAGTAGCAGCTTGCATCGGAATAGGGGAGAGGGTGTGATCAAGGTGGGAGGTGGGAGGGGGCGGTTTACAGCCAGGCGGGAGGTGAGAGAAGGACAAGAAATGTGGTGGGTTCGAAGCAGAGCAGGAGGGGATGGGATCAGAATGGATTTGGGAGGTGGGATAAGGGTGGAAGTGGGAACGGAGCCAAGCAGTGGCTGATTGAGGTGGGAGAAGGGTGGGATAGGGGGTGGAGGATGGGGGCACAGCTTGGCAGGGAATAGAATAGGGATAGGATAGGAGATTAAAGATGGTGGTCACACAACCACATCACCATTGTCTTATCAATAACGAACTGAACAGTTTTTATTTTCCATTTCCTTTCAGTAGATGTAATGGATTCTGGTTGTCTGATTTTCTGGTAGGACACTCCATCTCCTCTTGTCATCTCAAAGGCTCCTTGTTCTGAACAAACTTTGGTCACTTGTCCAAATAGCTTTTTATGTGGCGCGGTGTCAAATTTTGTTTGATAAACACTCCTGTGAAACGCCTAGTGACAATTTACAGTTAAAGGTGCTACAGAAATGCACATGGTTATTGTAGTTACCAACTCACAGGCCAGTAGAACTTTCCAATTCACTTCATAGAAACGTCCATAATTCTGAGCACCTCTATCTGATCCCAAAGAACAAAGAACAGTACAGCACAGGAACAGGCCATTCGGCCCTCCAAGCCTGCACCGATCTTGATGCCTGTCTAAACTAAAACCTTCTGCACTTCTAGGGACCGTATCCCTCTATTCCCATCCTATTCATGTATTTGTCAAGATGCCTCTTAAATGTCGCTATCGTACCTGCTTCCACCACCTCCCCTGGCAGCAAGTTCCAGGCACTCACCACCCTCTGTGTAAAAAACTTGCCTCGCACATCCCCTCTAAACTTTGCCCCTCTCACCTTAAACCTATGTCTCCTAGTAACTGACTCTTCCACCCTGGGAAAAAGCTTCTGACTATCCACTCTGTCCATGCCGCTCATAACCTTGTAAACCTCTATCATGTCGCCCCTCCACCTCCGCCGTTCCAGTGAAAACAATCCGAGTTTATCCAACCTCTCCTCATAGCTAATGCCCTCCAGACCAGGCAACATCCTGGTAAACCTCCTCTGTACCCTCTAAGTCGCCCCTCCACCTCCGTCCCCTCTTAACCTTCTCTGTTATAATAAAGGGAGAGCCAGTCTGGTCTCCTAACTAAAGCCTCTGAGTCACAGAATCATAGAATGGTTACAGCACAGGAGGCCATTCAGTATGTGCATGCTGGCTGTCTGCAAGAGCAACTCACTGAGTCCCACTCCCCCATTTTTTCCCCTGTAGCCCTGCAAATTTTTTTCTCTTCAGATAATTATCCAATTCTCTTTTGAAAGCCACGATTCAACCTGCCTCCACCACACTCCCAGACAGTGCATTCCAGATCCTAAACACTCACTGAACCTGCCTCCACCACACTCTCAGACAGTGCATTCCAGATCCTAAACACTCACTGAACCTGCCTCCACCACACTCTCAGACAGTGCGTTCCTGATCCTAAACACCCACTGAACCTGCCTCCACCGCACTCTCAGACAGTGCATTCCTGATCCTAAACACACACTGAACCTGCCTCCACCGCACTCTCAGACAGTGCGTTCCTGATCCTAAACACACACTGAACCTGCCTCCACCACACTCTCAGACAGTGCGTTCCTGATCCTAAACACCCACTGAACCTGCCTCCACCGCACTCTCAGACAGTGCATTCCTGATCCTAAACACTCACTGAACCTGCCTCCACCACACTCTCAGACAGTGCATTCCAGATCCTAAACACACACTGAACCTGCCTCCACCGCACTCTCAGACAGTGCATTCCAGATCCTAAACACTCACTGAACCTACCTCCACCACACTCTCAGACAGTGCATTCCAGATCCTAAACACTCACTGAACCTGCCTCCACCGCACTCTCAGACAGTGCATTCCAGATCCTAAACACTCACTGAACCTGCCTCCACCACACTCTCAGACAGTGCATTCCAGATCCTAAACACACACTGAACCTGCCTCCACCGCACTCTCAGACAGTGCATTCCAGATCCTAAACACTCACTGAACCTGCCTCCACCACACTCTCAGACAGTGCATTCCAGATCCTAAACACTCACTGAACCTGCCTCCACCACACTCTCAGACAGTGCATTCCAGATCCTAAACACACACTGAACCTGCCTCCACCACACTCTCAGACAGTGCATTCCAGATCCTAAACACTCACTGAACCTACCTCCACCACACTCTCAGACAGTGCATTCCAGATCCTAAACACTCACTGAACCTGCCTCCACCGCACTCTCAGACAGTGCATTCCAGATCCTAAACACTCACTGAACCTGCCTCCACCACACTCTCAGACAGTGCATTCCAGATCCTAAACACACACTGAACCTGCCTCCACCACACTCTCAGACAGTGCATTCCAGATCCTAAACACTCACTGAACCTGCCTCCACCACACTCTCAGACAGTGCATTCCAGATCCTAAACACTCACTGAACCTGCCTCCACCACACTCTCAGACAGTGCATTCCAGATCCTAAACACTCACTGAACCTGCCTCCACCACACTCTCAGACAGTGCGTTCCTGATCCTAAACACTCACTGAACCTGCCTCCACCGCACTCTCAGACAGTGCATTCCAGATCCTAAACACTCACTGAACCTGCCTCCACCACAATCTCAGGCAGTACATTCCAGATCCTAAACACTCACTGAACCTGCCTCCACCACACTCTCAGACAGTGTGTTCCAGATCCTAAACACACACTGAACCTGCCTCCACCACACTCTCAGACAGTGCATTCCAGATCCTAAACACTCACTGAACCTGCCTCCACCACACTCTCAGACAGTGTATTCCAGATCCTAAACACTCACTGAACCTGCCTCCACCACACTCTCAGACAGTGTATTCCAGATCCTAAACACTCACTGAACCTGCCTCCACCACACTCTCAGACAGTGTATTCCAGATCCTAAACACTCACTGAACCTGCCTCCACCACACTCTCAGACAGTGCATTCCAGATCCTAAACACACACTGAACCTGCCTCCACCACACTCTCAGACAGTGCATTCCAGATCCTAAACACTCACTGCATAAAAACGTTTTACCTCATCTTGCTGTTGCTTCTTTTGCCAATCGCTTTAAATCGGTGCCCTCTGGTTCTGGATCCTTCCACCAGTTTTTCCCCCATCTACTCTGTCCAGGCCCCTCATGATTTTGAGCACGTCAATCAAATCTCTTAATTTTCTCTTCTCCAAGGGGAACAGGCACAGCTTTCCCAATCTCACCACATAACTGAAGTTCCTCATCCCTGGAACCATTCATGTGAATCTTTTCCGCACCCTCCTGGGATCACAGTAGTGAAGGTTTTCCAGACACATCTGTTTGACATCCTTCCCATGAGCTGGGCACCATGTTCCAATGGCCAACAAGGCCAACATACTTCATCGGCCCAAATCATTGGGCCCTATGGAGCCAGTAATATGTTTTATCCTTCAGTCATTCACCATCTGCTTCTTCTTCATTGGCTGAGATCCTCACTCACAGCCCCCACCTTTTAATCAAAATACTGCTCCTCTTTCATTGGCTGACTCCCTCATTGGTCAGAAACTATTGCTTTCATGTCTCGATTCATTTACTGGGTGACATTGACGTCAAGTCCAAAACTTGCCGCCTTTTTTTTTCGGATGTCCCTCTCTCCTTGGGTTTTGGGATCAATGAGCTTCCCTCTTTCACTATTGGCCAGGATTCTTATCAATGAATAGTCCTGATTGGCTGGACTGGGTCTACTTCACCTGGGACAAAATAACTCTCCTCCTCTCATTGGCCAAGAGGGGCTGATTATTAATTCTTCCATTGGTCATTGATCCGGAATCCGCTATTCTCATAGGCCCAGTTCTCTGTCAATCATAGCCAGGCTGACCCCCCATTGGCCAATGTGTGTGCTAATTGGTCAAAACGGCTGTCAATCCAGTTGTCCCGCCTCCTCCAAGCAGCCAAACTTTGACGGGCCAAGAGTAGCCAATGAGGCAACGGGGGGGGGGGGGGGGGGTGTTCCAACAGCCAGGTTGTGATTGGCAGGTATGGCTGTCACTCAGGGCCGGAGCCCAGCCCCGCCCCGCCCCTGCTTTCCGCCGCGGATACAGAGTATCCCGGGTTTGTTACACAGTATCCCGGGTTTGTTACACAGTATCCCGGGCTGTGAAGTCAGCGCTGGACAGCGGCGAATGGCGACGGGAGACGAGCCTCAGCCTTCGGCCACGGCTGTGGCCAATCTGACCCGCAGTGTGGAGAAGGCGCTGGACGAGGCGGTGAATAGCGGCATCCTCAACCTGAGCAACAGGAAGCTGCGAGAGTTCCCCCGAGCAGCCAGTAACTATGACTTGTCCGATGTGATCCAAGCTGGTGAGTGAGGTGGAGAAATAGCCTGTGTCTGGATGGGGGGCAGGGGTCTGGGTGGGCAGCGGTCTGGGGGTATGGGTCTGGGGGGGGGTGGCAGAGGATGGGGGTAGGGGTCTGGGTGGGCAGCAGTCTGGGGGGGGCAGAGGTCTGGGGGTAGTGGTTTCGGGGGGGTGCAGGGGTCTGGGGGCATGGGTCTGGATGGGGGCCAGGGGTCTGGGGGGGTGCAGGGGTCTGGGTGGGCAGCGGTCTGGGGGTATGGGTCTGGGGGGGGGCAGAGGTCTGGGGGGGGCAGAGGTCTGAGGGTATGGGTCTGGGGGGGGGCAGAGGATGGGGGTAGGGGTCTGGGTGGGCAGCAGTCTGGGGGTATGGGTCTGGGTGGGCAGCAGTCTGGGGGGGGCAGAGGTCTGGGGGTAGTGGTTTCGGGGGGGTGCAGGGGTCTGGGGGCATGGGTCTGGATGGGGGCCAGGGGTCTGGGGGGGTGCAGGGGTCTGGGTGGGCAGCGGTCTGGGGGTATGGGTCTGGGGGGGGGTATGGGTCTGGGGGGGGCAGAGGTCTGGGGGTATGGGTCTGGGGGGGGCAGAGGTCTGGGGGTATGGGTCTGGGGGCGACAGAGGTCTGGGGGTATGGGTCTGGGGGGGTGGGCAGAGGTCTCGGAGTATGGGTCTGGGGGGGGCAGAGGTCTGTGGGTAGGGGTCTGGGGGGGCAGTGGTCTCGGGGTATGGGTCTGGGGAGGGTATGGGTCTGGGGGGGCAGTGGTCTGGTGGGGGCAGTGGTCTGGTGGGGGTAGGGGTCTGGGGGGGGGTAGGGGTCTGGGGAGGGTAGGGGTCTGGGGAGGGTATGGGTCTGGTGGGGGCAGTGGTCTGGTGGGGGTAGGGGTCTGGGGAGGGTAGGGGTCTGGGAGGGGTAGGGGTCTGGGGAGGGGTAGGGGTCTGGGGAGGGTAGGGGTCTGGGGAGGGTAGGGGTCTGGGGGGGGTATGGGTCTGGGGGGGCAGTGGTCTGGTGGGGGTAGGGGTCTGGGGGGGGTATGGGTCTGGGGGGGGGCAGAGGTCTGGGGGGGTATGGGTCTGGGGGGGGTATGGGTCTGGGGGGGCAGTGGTCTGGTGGGGGTAGGGGTCTGGGGGGGGTATGGGTCTGGGGGGGGTATGGGTCTGGGGGGGGTAGGGGTCTGGGGAGGGTAGGGGTCTGGGGGAGGGTAGGGGTCTGGGGGGGGTAGGGGTCTGGGGGGGGGTATGGGTCTGGGGGGGGCAGAGGTCTGGGGGGTATGGGTCTGGGGGGGGTAGGGGTCTGGGGAGGGTAGGGGTCTGGGGAGGGTAGGGGTCTGGGGGGGGTATGGGTCTGGGGGGGGGCAGAGGTCTGGGTGGGTATGGGTCTGGGGGGGTAGGGGTCTGGGGAGGGTAGGGGTCTGGGGGGGGTATGGGTCTGGGGGGGCAGCGGGTTACAGGGAGCTGGGAGGATGCTGACTGATTTGGGTGATTGATGTTTCTCAGTGTGACCAGCTGTAGCCAGCTCCTGACCATTGCCCACGCCTAGCACTGCTCTGGACCAGGGTAAATGTTGGTGGGTGTAGGCAGCCTTTGGGCAGCTCCTGGTTCCCAGGTTTGTTCTTTTTGTTGTCTACGTTCTGTAAACTTCCGCCCGTCCAAAACTCTACTGCCCCGTGTCCCAACTCGCACCAAGTCCTATTCACCCATCACCCACTCTGCTCGCTGACCTGCACTGGCTCCCAGTCCAACAATGGCTCAGTTTTAACATTCTCATCCTAGTGTTCGAATCCCACCCCGGTCTCTCCCCTCCCTATCTCTGTAACCTCTTCCAGCCCTCCGAGATCTCTGCCCTCCTCTAATTCTGGCCTCTTGCACATCCCCCAATTTTAATCAAAAACAAGAAATGCTGGAATCACTCAGCAGGTCTGGCAGCATCTGTGGAAAGAGAAGCAGAGTTAACGTTTCTGGTCAGTGACCCTTCTTCGGAACTGACTAATATTAGAAAAGTCACAGATTATAAACAAGTGAGGTGGGGGTTGGGCAAGAGATAACAAAGGAGAAGGTGCAGATTGGACCAGGCCACATAGCTGACCAAAAGGTCACGGAGCAAAGGAGAAAGCAATGAAGGTGAACAATTCACTGCCACTTCTCTTCCAGGAATGCCTACCTTGAAGAAGTTCTGCTCTTCTCTCCGACGGGATTTTTGTTTGTCTCTTTTACCTTGTTCACCTTCATTGCTTTCTCCTTTGCTCCGTGACCTTTTGGTCAGCTATGTGGCCTGGTCCAATCTGCACCTTCTCCTTTGTTATCTCTTGCCCAACCCCCACCTCACTTGTTTATAATCTGTGACTTTTCTAATATTTGTCAGTTCCGAAGAAGGGTCACTGACCCGAAACGTTAACTCTGCTTCTCTTTCCACAGATGCTGCCAGACCTACTGAGTGATTCCAGCATTTCTTGTTTTTGTTTCAGATTTCCAGCATCCGCAGTATTTTGCTTTTACCCCAATTTTAATCGCTCCACTATTGGCGGCCGTTCCTTCAGCTCCCTGCGCCCTAAGCTCTGAAATTTCCTCCCTAAATCTCTCTCTCCCTCCTTTTAGACACTCCGTAAAACCCACCTCTTTGACCGAGCTTTTGGTCACCAGCCCTGGTATCTCCTTATGTTGTTCAGGGTCAAATTTTAGTTTGATATTCACCCCTGTGAAGCCGCTTGGGATGTTTAACTGGGTTAAAGGCACTGTGAAAAGACAAATTGTTATGTAGTGCCAGTTTGACAGTGTGGAGCCAGACAGATTGTCAACCTCATCCACAGCCTTGGAACTCCAGACGAGCACAGAGCTTGGGATTATCCCACAGTTTCAGGAGGGATTTGCTGTGACAGTGATTCCATAGGCAGGACTGCATCCTGTAGATTGAAAATCTTGGGCCCAAGTGCAGGTAAATCTGATGGGCTGAATTCTTCCGTCATGCAGACACAGGATCTATTAACAATCATCGTAAGGGGGTGGGGGGGTGGGTAGAGTTACTTTCACTCTAGCTGATGGACCTTGAGGTGGGGTTGGGGCCTTGTCGACATTACTGGGAAGAGGATAATGAGTGAATTGTCAGGATCCCACCTTCTATTGTATGGAGCGAGGCACCTGGTACCTGTGGATCCAACAGGAGCTCAGACCCACAATCTCCTCCATGGAGCAGGATGACACTGTCTCCCTCGGGGACCGGGGAATGGCCCCTGTGTTTACATGTCAGCTGTAGCTCAAGGAAGCACACGTGTTTCCAAGGCAGAAGGCCATGTGTTCAAGATCCCCCTCCGGAGACGTGTGCACAAAATCCAGGCCGACATGTAGTGTGTAAAACGGCGCCGCACTGTCGGAGGGTCAGTGCCGAGGGGGCGCCGCGCTGTCGGAGGGTCAGTGCCGAGGGAGCACCGCGCTGTCGGAGGGTCAGTGCCGAGTGGGCGCCGCGCTGTCGGAGGGTCAGTGCCGAGTGGGCGCCGCGCTGTCGGAGGGTCAGTGCCGAGGGAGTGCCGCGCTGTCAGAGGGTCAGTGCCGAGGGGGCGCCGCACTGTCGGAGGGTCAGTGCCGAGGGGGCGCCGCGCTGTCGGAGGGTCAGTGCTGAGGGAGCACCGCGCTGTCGGAGGGTCAGTGCCGAGTGGGCGCCGCGCTGTCGGAGGATCAGTGCTGAGGGAGCACCGCGCTGTCGGAGGGTCAGTGCCGAGGGAGTGCCGCGCTGTCGGAGGGTCAGTGCCGAGGGAGTGCCGCGCTGTCGGAGGGTCAGTGCCGAGGGAGCGCCGCGCTGTCGGAGGGTCAGTGCCGAGGGAGCGCCGCGCTGTCGGAGGGTCAGTGCTGGGGGAGCGCCGCGCTGTCGGAGGGTCAGTGCTGGGGGAGCGCCGCGCTGTCGGAGGGTCGGTGCCAGGGGAGCGACGCGCTGTCGGAGGGTCAGTGCCGAGTGGGCGCCGCGCTGTCGGAGGGTCAGTGCCGAGGGAGCACCGCGCTGTCGGAGGGTCAGTGCCCAGGGAGCACCGCGCTGTCGGAGGGTCAGTGCTGAGGGAGCGCCGCGCTGTCGGAGGGTCAGTGCTGAGGGAGCACCGCGCTGTCGGAGGGTCAGTGCTGAGGGAGCACCGCGCTGTCGGAGGGTCAGTGCCGAGGGAGCACCGCGCTGTCGGAGGGTCAGTGCCGAGGGAGTGCCGCGCTGTCGGAGGGTCAGTGCCGAGGGGGCGCCGCGCTGTCGGAGGGTCAGTGCCGAGGGAGTGCCGCACTGTCGGAGGGTCAGTGCCCAGGGAGCGCCGCGCTGTCGGAGGGTCAGTGCCGAGGGGGCGCCGCGCTGTCGGAGGGTCAGTGCCGAGGGAGTGCCGCACTGTCGGAGGGTCAGTGCCGAGGGAGCGCCACGCTGTCGGAGGGTCAGTGCCGAGGGAGCGCCGCGCTGTCGGAGGGTCAGTGCCGAGGGAGCGCCGCGCTGTTGGAGGGTCGGTGCTGGGGGAGCGCCGCCCTGTTGGAGGGTCGGTGCTGGGGGAGCGCCGCCCTGTTGGAGGGTCAGTGCCGAGGGAGCGCCACGCTGTCAGAGGGTCAGTGCCGAGGGAGCGCCACGCTGTAGGAGGGTCAGTACTGACGGAACCTTAGGCCCACAGTTTCATGGGGACAGTGTAGAGGGAGATTTACTCTGTATCTAGCCCTGTGCTGTACCTGTCCTGGGAGTGTTTGATGGGGACAGTGTAGAGGGAGATTTACTCTATATCTAACCTGTGCTGTACCTGCCCTTTGGGGAAGGATCCAATGGCTGCTTTGCTCTGAAACTTAGGAATAATAAAGGAAAGAGCTGTAAAACCCCAATGCCCTTTACACAGAATCAACCCACTACCTTTCCTGCTCTCTGACCCTGGCTTTGCCTGTGAGCCACACCACCTCACCCTCCCTCTTGACATCTCTGAACCCTTTTGACCTGTAATGGACCTTTGACCCTGCTTACAGTGCCCAACTCGGTCCCTTATTTAACAACCCGAGTGCAAACTTCAGCCTAAACGGTTCTAGTTTTGAAGTTTTGCCGTGAGAATTGACTCTTTCATTATATTGACTGCCTCACTTTGATTCTCTTGGACTCTGTACTTTTAAAGATATTCAGTCTCGAACTGTGGACGCTTTTGTCAAAGATATCATTTATTGACCCTCGCTGGTCTCCCTGGTTGGCAGTTTGATCCAACTGAGTGACTTGCTAACGGCCAATCATGGTGCTGTGGGTCTGGAGTCACATATAGGCCAGACTGGGTAAGGACAGCAGGCTTCCTTCCCCAAGAACAGTTGGGTTTTTTAACAACAATCCAACAGTCCCATGGTCACTGACTGATATTAGCTTTTTATTTCATGTTGTATTTTTAAACAATTCAAATTCTCAGTTGCGATCAGATTTATACTGTTCCCCTCTTCCCCCGCTCCCCCTCTTCCCCCGCTCCCCCTCTTCCCCCGCTCCCCCACTCTCCCTCTTTCCCCGCGTCTCGCACTGTTTTTTTCCCCCTCCCCATCTCTCTACGCCCCACCGTTCCTGTCTCTCGTGCTCTGCTTAGTTGCAGATAGTGTTTTCCTGAAGCTGATCTCTGGTTCAGTTTGTGCAGGGAGTAGAGACTGAGAGAGACGCCCACACACAGCCTGGGTCTCAAGCTGACCTTCCTGCCAAGGCTGAGTATCAGTAACCTCTCGTGCAACCCCCAACCCTGCTCTCATGCAGCATTTAAAGAGAGCCTTAAAGGAGCAAAGGGAGGTCGAGAGGCAGAGAGGTTTAGGGAGGGAATTCCAGAGCTTAGGGTCCAGGCAGCCGCAGGCACGGCTGCCATTGGTGGGGGCGATGAAAACTGTGCTCACTCTCGCTCTCTGTTATTGCAAGGTTGTTTGTGACCTGTTTCGGGGGCTGCACAAGAGTGACATCGCCCTGTGCAAGCTTCTGTTGGTTGCAGTTGATGTGGGGTATTGGGAGATGGGATCACACTGTGCACGGTGAGCGTTGCTGAACTCTGAGGCTGAAAACCAGCAAGCAGGGGATCTCTTAAACTCTTTCAGGCATTGCCAGTGGCCAGGCCTTCGACAGGACAGATCTGGAAGAATGTTACATACGAATTAGGAGCAGGAGTTGGCCATTCGGCCCCTCTAGCCTGCTCCTCCATTCTATAAGATCATGGCTGATCTGTTTGTGAACTCAACTCCACTTTCCTGCCTACCCCGATACTCTTTGACTCCTTTGTTTGTCAAGAATCTGTCTACCTCTGCCTTAAAAGCATTCAATGACCCTGTCTCCACCATTCTCCAGGGAAGAACGTTCCGCAGACTCACGATCCTCTGAGAGAAAAAAAAATTCTCCTCATCTCTGTCTTAAATGGGCAACCCCTTATTTTTAAACAGTGACCCCTAGTTCTAGATTCTCCCACAAGGGGAAACATCCTTTCAACAAGTACCCTGTCAAGTCCCCTCAGGATCTTTATATGTTTCAATAAGATCACCTCTCATCCTTCTAAACTCCGATGAATACAGACCCAATCTGTCCAACCTTTCCTCATAAGATAACCCTCTCATCCCAGGAATCAGTCAAATGAACCTTCCCCGAGCTGCTTCCAATGCAATGATATCCTTTCCTAAGTAAGGAGACCAAAACTGTACATAATATGCTAGATGTGGTCTCACCAATGCCCTGTACAACTGTAGCAAAACATTTCTGCATTTATATTTCATTCTCCTTGTAATAAACGACAAAATTGCATTTGCCTTCTTACTGGAGTGGCCTTGTGTAAGGCTTTGTGTAAGGCCTGTGCCAAGGGACCGGGTCTGGTGTGAGGGAGAAAGAGAGTCTATGTGGAGCAAAGATTACGCATTAATCAGCAACTACCTTGAGATACGGGACCGCGTCCAAGGCCGTTTTAGAGGGAATCTCACTGCCGGCTGGGAATCTGAAGCATTTGTGTACCATTATCACCTTATTGTGGTTCTCATGGCCCAGCTCCTTCAATTGGGAGTTTGGCCAATGGAGCAGATTGGCTGTGTCTGCTGCCTCGGTGAATGAATGCATCATCTCGTGTGGAACAGAGTCTCACAGACCAGGAATGCCCAGTTTCCCAAAGCAGGACTGTTTCCAGGTTCCTGCTCCTGATCACTGTCCAGTGACCCCTGGGTTAGAGAGAGCGAGGAAATCAGCCAGGGTTCCTGCTCCTGATCACTGTCCAGTGACCCCTGAGTTAGAGAGAGAGGGGGAAATCAGCCAGGGTTCCTGCTCCTGATCACTGTCCAGTGACCCCTGAGTTAGAGAGAGAGGGGGAAATCAGCCAGGGTTCCTGCTCCTGATCACTGTCCAGTGACCCTTGGGTTCGAGAGAGAGGGGGAAATCAGCCAGGGTTCCCGCTCCTGATCACTGTCCAGTGACCCCTGGGTTAGAAGTGGAGATGTTCGCTGCTGATTGCATAGCGTTCAGTTCCTTTCCCAACTCCTGAGATACTGAAGCAGTCTGTGCCTGCATGCAGCAAGACCTGGGCTACCTTCAGGCTCGATGTGATAAATAGCAAGAACTGTTTGCCTAACACAAGTGCCAGACAGTGACCATCCCCTACAAGACAGAATCTAACCAACTCCCCATTACATTCAATTACGATTGCTGAATCCCCCACTATCAACATCCTGGGGGTTTCCATTACCAGAAACTGAACTGGAGCAGCTACATAAATACAAGAGCAAGTCAGAGCTTAGGAATTCTGAGACAAGTAACCCACCTTCTGACTCCACAAATCCTGTCCACCATCTACAAGGCACAAGTCAGGAGTGTGATGGAATACTCTCCACTTGCCTGGATGATTGCAGCTCCAACAACACTCAAGAAGATTGACACCATCCAGGACAAAGCAGCCCGCCTGATTGGCACCCCATCTACAAACATTCACTCCCTCCACCACCGACGCACAGTGGCAGCAGTGTGTACCATCTACAAGATGCACTGCAGCAACTCACCAAGGCTCCTTCAACAGCACCTTCCAAACCCACGACCTCTACCAACTAGAAGGACAAGGGCAGCAAATACATGGGAACACCACCACCTGCAAGTTCCCCTCCAAATCACACACCATCCTGACTTGGAACTATATCGCCGTTCCTTCACTGTCGCTGGGTCAGAATGCTGGAACTCCCTTCCTAACAGCACTGTGGGTGTACCTACCTCACATGGACTGGAGCACGTTGAGGTTTTTAGTATTTTGGAAGGAATTAATAGGGTGGATAGAAAAAAATTTCTTCTGGTCGTGGAGTCTAAGAACATAAGAAATAGGAGCAGGAGTAGGCCATTCGGCCCCTAGATCCTGCTCTGTCATTTAATAAGATCATGACTGATCTGATGCGTGTGGCCTTAACTCCACTTTTCCTGCCTGTCCCCCATAACCTTCAGCTCCCTTATCGATCAAAAATCTGTCTAACTCGGCCCTGGATATATTCAATGACCCAGCCTCCACTACTCTCTGGGGAAGAGAACTCCAAAGATAACAACCCTCTGAGAGAAGAAATTCCTCCTCATCTGCATATTAAAAGGGAAATCCCTTATTTTGAAACTGTGCCTCCTCGTTCTAGCTTCCCCCATGAGGGGGAACATCCTCTCAGCATCTACCCTGTCAAACCCCCCCTCACGAATCTTTTATGTTTGAACTCCAATGAGTGTAGGCCCAACCTGCTAAACCATTCCTCATCAGACAACCTTCATCCCAGGAATCAGCCCAGTGAACCTTCTCTGCCCTGCTTCCACTGCAAGTGTATTCCTCCTTATATAAGGAGACCAGAACTGTACGCAGTACTGTCGGTCTCACCAGTGCCCTGTACATTTGTAGCAAGACTTCTCTACATTTATACTCGTCCCCCTTGCAATAAAGGCCAACGTTCCAGTTGCTTTCCTAATTACTTGCTGTACCTGCATGCTAACCTCTTGTGTTTCATATATGAGGGCATCCCAGATCCCTCTGTACTGCAGCATTCTACAGTCTCTCTCCATTTAAACAATATTCTGCTTTTCTATTCTTCCTGCCAAAGTGGACAACCTCACATTTTCCCACATTGTTCTCCTTCTGCCATATTTGTGCGCACTCATGTAACCTATCTATATCCCTTTTTAGACATTTTGTGTCAGGGACAAGGAGACATAAATTTATAATCACAGTCAGGCCAATGTGAGGAAGGATTGGACTTTCCGACAGATGCATGTGGTTGACTGGGTTAAAACAGTGCTTTGCACTTTGAACTGCCCCCATCTCTCTTTTCTCCCCTCCCACCTCTTTTCCACCCCCCCCCCCCCCTCCCACCACCCCATCTCCTGTTGTGTGCCCCCTTTTGTCATACATTGCACATCCTGAGGCAAACAGTCGGGTTGTTTGTGCCACGGGCAGGGTGACACTGAGCTCAGTCTGTATCAGGCAAAACCACATCCTGTGAAAACAGCAGCGGAAATGTGTGAATGTGTCAGTCGGGCAGAGGGTTTGCACTGAGCCTTGCTCATGCTGCCTGAGGCATCTCACTCTTACAGTCCTGCAGAGCTGCTCTCAGGTGTCCTGTTGGCGTTGGTTTGGTGGTTGTGTGGGCCGTGTATTTAAGTACCCGGCTCAGTTTAACCCTAACCGGACATCAGCTGGTCTCAGTGACTCCCCCAGCTCGCCTCAGATGGTGCTGAAATGGTCACTGTCACACGCCCTCCCATTGCCAGGCTCAGTCACTGTCACACTGCTACCCTGGAGCCTACAGGGGCTGTGGGAGGGGATTAAATGTGTGGGTAGAGTCAGTGATAGGGGAGATTGGACAGGGGCTGTGGGGGATAGTGGATAATGGGCCAAATGGCCATTTCTGATTCCCTGCTTTACATTTTGACCATTCCTTTGAAGCTTTCATGTTATGAATTCATTTCCTGTTCTATTCTGACCACATGTGCAACTGTGAATATTTTTCGTTATGAAAAAGTATTAATTTCCAGTTAGTGCCATTTTCTGATTTCTGAGCTTTGTTGCTGCCTTGTTTGATCTCTGAGCTCCCAGACGCCTGAACAGCCACACTGCCCATTCTCCAGCCAGTCAGAATGCAGCAGACTTTAGAGGCATTCAGTCCTGTGTGCCTATGTGCAAGGTGTGAGTTTGTGTTGCTTCTCCCTGGCACTGGGTGGGTCATTTCTGGCACTGGTGTGGCTTTGTAGGCACTCGGGCTAGAGGCTGTCACCTTCCAGCTCCAATCTCAGTCAGGTGGTGATCGAGGAGAATCCCAGAGCCCTCCCCACCAACCGGCTCCTCAAGCTTTGCAAATCCCCACTCCCCCTCACTCACTGCACTTCTGAGCCCAGTCAAATTTTTCATTACACCCCAACCCTCTTCTCTGTCCTCAAGTTCCCTGCCAGTGGGCAGCTACAACATGTGGAGCCAGGGAGAGTCGGGGCCCGGGGAGCCTGGACCTGAGTAACTCGGGTTGGTTCTCTCTTGTGTCTAACTGGTGCAGTGAGAAGTGTTGCTGCAAGTTCCTCTTCCTGTAACAGTCAGTGGTCTCTTCACATCCTTCCTCATAGAGCACACCCGGTCCTGATCCAATCAAAACCCGTTAGAGCTGCCCTCAGAGCCCAGCGTTTCATTGCTGCATCAGTGGTTTGAAGTTGAAAACCACTGCTGCAATTGATAGGCCTGTCTTTACAGAGATTTGCCAGTCTGTTATTTCCAGCTGTAAACAGTTTCTGACAAATGTTATGGTTCCAGAAGACCATGTGGTGACACCCGGGTTAGAGCTGGTGTCGTCAGAGTTTGATGATCATTTGGAGGGAGAGTTCCTTGTTTTCAAATCCCTCCTTGGTCTCTCCCCTCCCTCTCTCTCTCTGTAACCTCCTCCAGCCCCACTACCCTCCTAGATATCTGCCCTCCTCCAATTCTGGCCTCTTAATCATCCCCTGATTTTCACCGCTCCACCATTGGCGGCTGTGCCTTCAGCTGTCTGGGGACATCAGCTCCAGAATTTTTTCTCTCTTTTTCTTTCTCTCCCCCTGCCCCTCTTCCTTTAAGACGCTCCTGTGAAAACCTAGCTCTTTGACTGAGCTTTTAGTCGTCTGTCCTAATATCTCCTCTTGTGACCACAGTGTCAGATTCAGTTTGATAATCGCTCCTGTGAAAACCCTTGGGATGTGTTGCTACTTTACAGGCACTATGGAAATGTTGGCTGTGGTTCAACACAAATATCTGATGAGTTGAGGTGAAATCCCTTGGGTTGTTTGAAATAATTCTTTGTACTTTTCGCAGTTAGTGGCAAGGCGGTGTAGAGCTTAACCTGATTACAGTGCGTAGCTTCAGATTGTCCGACACTGGTTAACATTGACCCCGGATGGATTTTGTATTCCCTGTCTCTGTAAGGGTGCTGTCCCAGGATCCCCGCCTGATTATAGGGAAGCCCTGCTCCTTGTGGCCATGCGGGTCAGTGGAGCTGTGCTCCTTGTGTGATCGCACAACAGCTGGGGGCTGGATGTTCGTCCAGCGTTACTGCAAGCTGCAAATTATTTCTGCTAGTTCAGTAACCCTGGTTTTCATTCTTTCATTGCTCTGTGTGGGTTGTAGTCTGGCTGCCAAGTCTTAATAGAAATAATGAAACAAGGTAAATTCTGCACACACTACAGGATTTTCAAACTCTTGAACTGGGCAGCATTACTGGGATTAGCTTAACCCTGTGGTAAGGATTTTAATGGGCCCACTTGTGTATCTCCGACACCTCTGTGTGCAATGAATGCATCGTGCAGTGACTACTGTTATGTGGGTGAATGGAGTAACCTTTCTGAAGCAGAAAAGTCAATGATCAGATAATCTGATGATCTATTTATTGATGCTGTTTGAGAAACAAATATTGGTGCAGGACAATGAAGAGAACTCCGCGTATAGCAGTCCTGAATGATAGAATGATGCAGCACAGAAGGACATTGTGCTTGTGCTGGCTTTTTGGTCGAGCCTTCCAATTAGCCGCACTAGACTGAGGATTTGAGCATTGGCCATTGTGCAACAACGGAGCAGGTTATTAGCCAGGATAATGAGTGTCTCTGTATAATTAGTCCTCAATCTTTAAGGCCACTCTTTCTCATCAGCCTCTCTGCCGGCTTTTAATATTAACTTTATTGATGCTGGATTATTTTGTTTAACATCATTTGATTTGATTTTAAAGAATGTGAGGATCTCACTAGGACCTCAATGAGAAACAGGATCTTGACAAGTCCCAGGGGCTACTTTGATCTTCTAACTGAGAAAAAGTCACCCGAAGCTTTGCTGCTCAGCAATAGAATAAGGGAGGAAAGAGTTGACCTGCCCAACGCTGGCCTGAACTTTTAGAGGAACCAAAAGAAAAGTCATAGTGACGGTGGGTTCTTTTACATCCACGTTACTATCTCATCTGAAAGTTGGCTCCTCTGACAGTGCGGCGCTCCCTCGGCGTTGCTCCTCTGACAGTGCGGCGCTCCCTCGGCGTTGCTCCTCTGACAGTGCGGCGCTCCCTCGGCGTTGCTCCTCTGACAGTGCGGCGCTCCCTCGGCGTTGCTCCTCTGACAGTGCGGCGCTCCCTCGGCGTTGCTCCTCTGACAGTGCGGCGCTCCCTCGGCGTTGCTCCTCTGACAGTGCGGCGCTCCCTCGGCGCTGCCTCTCAATCCTCTCCCTCTACCGATACCCACAACCATGACTGTGAACCCTGACCCTTCGCCCTGGGGACGGATGATGCCTGTAGTTGTGACTCAACCTGGCACAGACAGTGCTCTGGCTCTGTGCCCCTGCTGGTCTCGGAATGAGTCCGTGTCCAATCTGGGAATTCCAGGGTTGGTAGCACATCTGTTTGGATTGGGGTCAAGTGTTGCCATTTTCTGTCTGTCTCAGTGAGTAATCCGACACAACAGGACAGGTTGAGAAGACTGTTAAGCAAGAATTGGGAATCCTGGGCTGTATGAAAAGCAGCATGGGGTACAAAAACGAGGAATTTACACAAAACCCTTTCTAAAACACTGCTGAGGCCCCAGCTGGAGTATTCTGTTCAATTCTGGGCACTGCACTTTGGGAAGAATGTCAAGGCCTGGGAGAGGGTACGGAGGAAATTTACTAGAATGGTCCCAGGGATGAGGGACTTCAGTTAATGTGGAGAGACTGGAGAAGCTGTGGGCGGCGCAGTGGTTAACACCGCAGCCTCACAGCTCCAGCGACCCAGGTTCAGTTCTGGGTACTGTCTGTGCGGCGTTTGCAAGTTCTCCCTGTGACTGCGTGGGTTTCCTCCGGGTACTCCGGTTTCCTCCCACAGCCAAAGACTTGTGTGTTGATAGGTAAATTGGTAATTGTAAATTGCCCCTAGTATAGGTAGGTGGTAGGAGAATTGAGGGAAGGTGGGGATGTGGTAGGGGATATGGGATTAATGTAGGATTAGTATAAATGGGTGATTGATGGTGGGCCGAAGGGCCTGTTTCAGTGCTGTATCTCTCTATGACTCTAAGCTGGGATTGCTCTCCTTGGAGCAGAGAAGGTTACGGGAGATTTAATAGAGCTGTTCAAAATTATGAGGAGTTTTGATAGAGTAAATAAGGAGAAACTGATTCCAGTAACAGGAAGGTCAGTAACCAGAGGGACACAGATTGAAGATAATCAGTAAAAGACCCAGAGGGGGAGATGAGGAGAATGTTTTTTACACAGTGAGTTGTTGTGATCTGGAACGCGCTGCCTGAAAGGGCAGTGGAAGCAGATTCAATAGTAACGTTCAAAAGGGAATTGGATAAATAGTGGAAAAGAGCAGGGGAGAGTGGGTCTAATTGGATAGCTCTTTCAAAGAGCCAGCACAGACAGGATGGGCTGAATAGTCCTCTTTGAGGCTATG
The DNA here is from genome assembly GCF_036365525.1 of Heterodontus francisci. Lineage (NCBI taxonomy): Eukaryota > Metazoa > Chordata > Chondrichthyes > Heterodontiformes > Heterodontidae > Heterodontus > Heterodontus francisci. The sequence goes on from NC_090418.1 coordinate 1,176,327, forward strand.
AATTTGAATGGTCTGACTCTGCCGAGCGATTGATCTAACTTGGCTGGTGTTCCAGTGTCTTTTTCCCAGGATAGTCGAACAGCTGATGTTATCTGTAGCACCGAGAGTGTACACAGTGCTCAGAATAGTCCCTCACATGTTCATAACTAAATGGTGTGTGAAATTGATTCTGGTTCAGCCAGCTCTCACTCTGATACAATACATACTCACTGCTTTAGAATTAACCCTGTAATAAGCTGCTGGCTCAGAGAGCGGGGTTTCCAGTGTGGGAGAATGACTGAGATAGGCTCTGCTTGTAACTGTCCCGCCCGATGTGGTACTGAGAACCCCACAGAGCAGGAAGAGCCCAGGCCTGTGCTCATCAGCTGATCTGACTCACACAGCAGTCTGGATAACAAGTGCCTTATGTTACACGGAGAGGGAGATGGGGAGAGCGTGAGTGTGTTAGTGAGTGAGAGAGATGAAAGTAGGGCGAGAGACAGCATGTATGAGAGGCATTTGGACGGGTGGAGGGTGCGAGGGAGGCATTTGGACAGGTGGAGGAAGTCAGATGGTCGGAGGGTGTGAGGGAGAGGGAGGGAGGCTGGGTGTGTGTGTGTGAGTGAACCCTCTGCCCGGAGACACGGAGCACCTGCTGATTTCTGTTCCTAAGGAATGGCAGGGATTTCAATTTCTATCGAGTGCCACTTGCTCTGGAACGTGAACCATGCAATCCTGCATTAGCAAAGCTGCCCCCCCTCGCAACCCCCGCCCCCAGAAAACCTAGGTGGTACCTCCGCCCTCCCCCAGCACTGAGCCTGCCAATGGAGCAGCTGGCTTTTAACCACAGGCTGGAGACGAGCCTCATCGCAAAGAGAATCAAATAAATACTGAGGGTTATCGATGGCTTTCACATTCCAAGTAGGTTTTTGCCTTTCCCATCCCATTAGGATGTTACTGTTTAAACTTGACCCAGAATGAAGTTACCTCTGCTTCGCACTGGCACTGCACGGATCCCATTCTCAGCACTTGAACAACTGTCACACACACACTCACCTGCCCTGCCTCAATCAGCTGCCCTCTCACCTCTGAGTCAAACGTCATGGGTTCGAATCCCACGCCAGAGACTTGAGTACAAAATCCAGGCTGACACTCCCAGTGCAGTCCTGCAGGAGGGCCGCACTGTCGGAGGGTCAGTACTGAGGGAGTGCCGCACTGTCAGAGGGTCAGTACTGAGGGAGCGCCGCACTGTCGGAGGGTCAGTACTGAGGGAGTGCCGCACTGTCGGAGGGTCAGTACTGAGGGAGTGTTGCACTGTCGGAGGGTCAGTACTGAGGGAGTGCTGCACTGTCGGAGGGTCAGTAATGAGGGACTGCTGCACTGTCGGAGGGTCAGTACTGAGGGAGCACTGCACTGTCGGAGGGTCAGTACTGAGGGAGCGCCGCGCTGTCGGAGGGTCAGTACTGAGGGAGTGCCGCACTGTCGGAGGGTCAGTACTGAGGGAGTGTTGCACTGTTGGAAGGTCAGTACTGAGGGAGTGTTGCACTGTCGGAGGGTCAGTACTGAGGGAGTGCCGCACTGTCGGAGGGTCAGTACTGAGGGAGTGCCGCACTGTCGGAGGGTCAGTACTGAGGGAGTGCCGCACTGTCGGAGGGTCAGTACTGAGGGAGTGCCGCACTGTCGGAGGGTCAGTACTGAGGGAGTGCCGCACTGTCGGAGGGTCAGTACTGAGGGAGTGCCGCACTGTTGGAGGGTCAGTACTGAGGGAGTGCCGCACTGTCGGAGGGTCAGTACTGAGGGAGTGCCGCACTGTCGGAGGGTCAGTACTGAGGGAGTGCCGCACTGTCGGAGGGTCAGTACTGAGGGAGTGCCGCACTGTCGGAGGGTCAGTACTGAGGGAGTGTTGCACTGTTGGAAGGTCAGTACTGAGGGAGTGTTGCACTGTCGGAGGGTCAGTACTGAGGGAGTGCCGCACTGTCGGAGGGTCAGTACTGAGGGAGTGCCGCACTGTCGGAGGGTCAGTACTGAGGGAGTGCCGCACTGTCGGAGGGTCAGTACTGAGGGAGTGCCGCACTGTCGGAGGGTCAGTACTGAGGGAGTGTTGCACTGTTGGAAGGTCAGTACTGAGGGAGTGCCGCACTGTTGGAGGGTCAGTACTGAGGGAGTGTTGCACTGTCGGAGGGTCAGTACTGAGGGAGCGCCGCGCTGTCGGAGGGTCAGTACTGAGGGAGTGTTGCACTGTCGGAGGGTCAGTACTGAGGGAATGTTGCACTGTCGGAGGGTCAGTACTGAGGGAGCGCCGCGCTGTCGGAGGGTCAGTACTGAGGGAGTGTTGCACTGTCGGAGGGTCAGTACTGAGGGAGTGTTGCACTGTCGGAGGGTCAGTACTGAGGGAGCGCCGCGCTGTCGGTCGGTCAGTACTGAGGGAGTGTTGCACTGTTGGAAGGTCAGTACTGAGGGAGCGCCGCGCTGTCGGTCGGTCAGTACTGAGGGAGTGTTGCACTGTCGGAGGGTCAGTACTGAGGGAGTGTTGCACTGTCGGAGGGTCAGTACTGAGGGAGCGCTGCGCTGTCGGTCGGCCAGTACTGAGGGAGTGCTGCACTGTCGGAGGGTCAGTCTTTTGGATGAGATATTAAGTTGAGGCCCTCTTTGCTCCTCAGGTGGGTGTAAAGGATCCCATGGCAACACTTGGAAGAAGAGCAGGGGGGAGTTCTCCCCAGTCTCCCGGGGCCAATATTTATCCCTCAACCAACATCACTAAAAATAGATGAGCTGGTCATTATCACAGTGTTGTTTGTGGGATCTTGCTGTGCAGAAATTGGCAGCTGTGTCCCGTACGTTACAACAGTGACTACACTGCACTTCAAAATCTACCTCATTGATTGTGAAGTGCTTTTGAGACCATCCTGAGGAAGTGGGGGGCTTGAGGGAGGGAGTGAGTGAGGTTGGATTCAGCTGTGGGGTTGGATATATCTGTGTGAGCATTGGAAGAGCAGGATAGAAAACGTTGTAGGGAGGAGGGGAGGCCGAGGGGAGGGGAGGCTGTGTACTGTGTTAATTGTGGGTGTCTGAGCTGGGTTTGTGATGACAATCAGACTGTGTTTCTCATCCAGAGCGGCCGGCCTGCTGGGAATGCTGGTCCAGCGAGCGGCCGGCCTGCTGGGAATGCTGGTCCAGCGAGCGGCCGGCCTGCTGGGAATGCTGGTCCAGCGAGCGGCCGGCCTGCTGGGAATGCTGGTCCAGCGAGCGGCCGGCCTGCTGGGAATGCTGGTCCAGCGAGCGAGCGGCCGGCCTGCTGGGAATGCTGGTCCAGCGAGCGGCCGGCCTGCTGGGAATGCTGGTCCAGCGAGCGGCCGGCCTGCTGGGAATGCTGGTCCAGCGAGCGGCCGGCCTGCTGGGAATGCTGGAGGCGTTTGTGAGTCAATGTCAGTGACTCTGCATAGCTGACTTCCGCCGTCCCCTTCGCTCCCCGGTGCGGACCCCCTGCCCGGTGCAGACCCCGCCAGCGAAGCCGCTCCCCGGGCAGCTCTGCCACTGTTAAATGGCCACTGTTGGTGGGATATTGAAGCAATGGGGCCATCGCCTGTCCTCACCTATCCGTGTGTATATGTAGGTGCAGGGCAGGCAGAAAGGCCTTGCAGTGTCCAAAGTGCCCGGCGGCTTCTGCGGACCATTTGAGAAAGGGAGTCAATATTGCACTGTGTGTACACAGCCAGTCCACTCACTGACCCTCGCTATCTGAGGTTGCCCTGCACCTCGAGCGAGCAGCTGAGTGGTCATTTGCCAACAGCTGGAACAGCTACTGTGTGTGTCCAGGCCGTGTGCTGCATTTTAAATGATGTCACTTGAATAACATTTGCACTGGTCGTGAATGGAAGCAGTGAGTGAGGTTCCAAGGCCCGAGGGGAGGTGTCTGCTGATGTGCACAGGGGTTGTGGAATAATTGCAGTTTTGGGCTGAACGTCCCGGAGTGTTCACACTTGTCCCGAGACTCAGAGGACAGGGATATGTGTGTGAGATTGCACAATCGTGCAGTGCAGAGGTTGCAGTGAATTTCACAGAAGGCAGTGATATAATTGTGAGATAATTGTCTCGATTCATGCAGGGGTTAATATATTTGCTGTAACCCAGAGCCCCTGTAATCCCTCACACCATCCTGGAGATGCTGACTCGCAGATCACCGACCCCCCCCCCCCCCCCCCCCACCCCCCCCCCCCACTCTTCAGGTAGCCCCACATTTGGATCCATCACATTGGATCCTGATCACAGCCCTCAGCTTATACTAAACACCAGCATCCAGCCCAGAGAATGCTCAAACCCCCGGGAATGCACTCGCCTGTGATTAGCTAACTCACTGCAGCTTCTGATGGAGGGTCACTGACCTGAAACGTTAACTCTGCTTCTCTCTCCACAGATGCTGTCAGACCTGCTGAGTATTTCCAGCATTTCTTGTGTTTATTTCAGATTTCCAGCATGTGCAGTCTTTTCACTGCAGACTGTTGATGGGCACGCTGGTTAGCTGTGACTCCGTGCGTAACGCTCTCGCCCCTCACTCTGAAGGTCCTGGGTTCAAATACCACTCCAGGGACCTGAGCACAAAATCCAGGCTGACACTCCCAGGGTCAGTTCTGAGGGAGTGCTGCACTGTTGGAGGGTCAGTTCTGAGGTGAGCGCTGCACTGTCGGAGGGTCAGTTCTGAGGGAGTGCTGCACTGTCGGAGGGTCAGTACTGAGGGAGTGCTGCACTGTCGGAGGGTCAGTACTGAGGGAGTGCTGCACTGTCGGAGGGTCAGTACTGAGGGAGTGCTGCACTGTCGGAGGGGTCAGTACTGAGGGAGTGCTGCCACTGTCGGAGGGTCAGTACTGAGGGGAGTGCTGCACTGTCGGAGGGTCAGTACTGAGGGGAGTGCTGCACTGTCGGAGGGTCAGTACTGAGGGAGTGCTGCACTGTCGGAGGGTCAGTACTGAGGGAGTAGTGCTGCTGCACTGTCGGAGGGGTCAGTACTGAGGGAGTGCTGCACTGTCGGAGGGTCAGTACTGAGGGAGTGCTGCACTGTCGGAGGGTCAGTACTGAGGGAGTGCTGCACTGTCGGAGGGTCAGTACTGAGGGAGTGCTGCACTGTCGGAGGGTCAGTACTTGAGGGAGTGCTTGCACTGTCGGAAGGGTCAGTACTGAGGGAGTGCTGCACTGTCGGAGGGTCAGTACTGAGGGAGTGCTGCACTGTCGGAGGGTCAGTACTGAGGAGGAGTGCTTGCACTGTCGGAGGGTCAGTACTCTGGGAGTGCTGCACTGTCGGAGGGTCAGTACTCTGGGAGTGCTGCACTGTCGGAGGGTCAGTACTCTGGGAGTGCTGCACTGTCGGAGGGTCAGTACTCTGGGAGTGCTGCACTGTCGGAGGGTCAGTACTCTGGGAGTGCTGCACTGTCGGAGGGTCAGTACTCTGGGAGTGCTGCACTGTCGGAGGGTCAGTACTCTGGGAGTGCTGCACTGTCGGAGGGTCAGTACTCTGGGAGTGCTGCACTGTCGGAGGGTCAGTACTCTGGGAGTGCTGCACTGTCGGAGGGTCAGTACTCTGGGAGTGCTGCACTGTCGGAGAGGTCAGTACTCTGGGAGTGTGCTGCACTGTCGGAGGGTCAGTACTCTGGAGTGCTGCACTGTCGGAGGGGTCAGTACTCTGGGAGTGCTGCACTGTCGGAGGGTCAGTACTGAGGGAGTGCTGCACATTGTCGGAGGGTCAGTACTCTGGGAAGTGCTGCACTGTCGGAGGGTCAGTACTGAGGGATTGTGCTGCACTGTCGGAGGGTCAGTACTGAGGGAGTGCTGCACTGTCGGAGGGTCAGTACTCTGGGAGTGCTGCACTAGTGGAGGTTGTGAAAGGCGCTATAGAAATGTAAGTTCTTTCTCTGTTGCTGGGATCAGCTTTCTCAGTGGATGGGAGCTGGCAGTCTCTGTCGCTCGAACTTGCTTCTCCCCCATTGGGTGAGGTGACTGATATCCTGTTCCCTGGATCATGTGGGGAGCTGGGTTTAAAAACAATCCACATCATTCGACACTTCCTGTTATTGGGCCTTTTTTCCTCTGGTCCAGTCCAAAATATTCCATTTGTTTTTTGTCCTTCAGTTAAAGACACAAGGACAAAAATAAATGTTTTTGTGTGTTTAATTATGAAATGAGAGGTTTTAAGTGAGAGAGGCCACAGAACCTCCCAGACAGTAAGAGAGAGGCACAATTGAGACCTGTGCTCACTCACCCAGTTATAAAACCACAGCTTCCCTCTGGTACCTGATCACCAACAATGGCCAAAATCGCGCTCGCGTGCTCTCTCTCTCTCTCTCTCTCTCTGTCTCTGTCTCTCTCTCTCTCTCTCTCTGTCTCTGTCTCTCTCTGTCTCTCTCTTGTCTCTCTCTGTCTCTCTCTGTCTCTCTCTTCTCTCTCTCTCTCTCTCTCTCTCTCTGTCTCTCTGTCTCTCTGTCTCTCTCTCTCTCTCTCTCTCTCTCTGTCTCTCTGTCTCTCTGTCCTCTCTGTCTCTCTGTCTCTCTCTCTCTCTCTCTCTCTCTCTCTCTCTCTCTCTGTCTCTCTGTCTCTCTGTCTCTCTGTCTCTCTGTCTCTCTGTCTCTCTCTGTCTCTCTCTGTCTCTCTCTGTCTCTCTCTGTCTCTCTCT
>NC_090418.1:1185666-1233489 GCF_036365525.1 Heterodontus francisci
CAGTGCAGAGGGAGCGCCGCACTGTCGTAGGGTCCGTGCTGAGGGAGCGCCGCACTGTCGTAGGGTCCGTGCTGAGGGAGCGCCGCACTGTCGTAGGGTCAGTGCTGAGGGAGCGCCGCACTGTCGTAGGGTCAGTGCTGAGGGAGCGCCGCACTGTCGTAGGGTCAGTGCTGAGGGAGCGCCGCACTGTCGGAGGGTCAGTCTTTCAGATAAAGAGCAGAGTGGGGGAGCAGGGGGGTGTTCTTCCCAGTGTCCTGGGGAGCAGGGGGTGGGGGGGGAGTTCTCCCCAGTGTCCTGGAGCCAATATTTATCCCTCAACCAACATCACTGAAACAGATTATTTGGTCATTTATTCAGCTTTGGGATCTTGCTGTGCGCATCTTGGCTGCCATGTTTCCTACATTACAGCAGTGAGTATGCTTCAGAAGGAGTGTGTTTGGCTGGAAAGTGCTTTGGGATGCCCTGAGGATGTGAAAGATGCTCTATAAAGGAAATCTTTCTTTCGGAATATCTGGTTGGGGAGCAGTCTGGGTTGGGCTGTATGTGGCCTTTAATTAACTTTGCTTGGCTGAGGTTGAATGAGGAGTGTAGGATGCTGAGTGACACTGGGAGGATGCAGCAGCGTCTGTTGGAGGACTGGCTTGTAATTTCACCCAGTGTGGTCACTGTCTGACGAGGAGCTCTCTCTTTCAACACGGACCTGGGTGTCGGCAGGTCCCCAGCAGCAACAGAGCAGCAGGAAATCAGTTATATCTTCAACAGAGCTCAGCACATGGAGCTTCTCACGACCTCAGTGACTCGGGTGGTGCAATCCTTAGCTCCGACATTCCCAGCTCCCATCTCCGGTCAGTGCGGAGTTGGGAAATCGTGTTACGCTGGGTTGCAGTGCTGATGAGCTGAAAGTCAGCCAGGATTCCTGCTCCCCTCTGTGTGTCAGATGAGAATGCGCCTGGTTTGTCTGTGATGCTGCCTACAGTGGAATATCTACTAACACATGGGGGAGGGGAGTGAAACAAATCAAAGCCACGATAGGGATAATGGGGGTGGGGGGGATTTAAGCAAGCTGGACTCTAAAGTTGTGGTGGGGGGGTGGGGGGTGGTGCAGTTGGTTCTGGAGAGAATTTTGGGGGATGGGAGCTGATTTCCACCCCCCCCCCCTCCTTATCGATGCCACAGCTCCTTGCCACCCCCTCCCCCTCCCCCACCCCCTCCACAACCTTCCCCCTGCCCTCTTTTCCCCACGCCACCCACGCCTGTAAACTAAAAGCTTGGTCAAAGAGGTCGGTTTTAAAGGAGGAGAGAGAGGCGGAGAGGTTTAGGGAGAAAATTCCAGAGCTCAGGACCCCAGGCAGCTGAAGGCACGGCCGGCAATGATGTGAATTAGGCATTTGCAAGAGGGCAGAATTGGAGGAGCTCTGAGATCTCGGAGGGTTGTGGGGTTGGAAGCGAATACAGAGAGGGGTTGGAGGGGGGGGGGGGGGGGGGTTGCAGAGGAAGGCCAGGGAGGGATTTGAAATCCAGGATGAGAATTTTAAACTCGAGGAGTTGCTGGACTGGGAGCCAGTGTCGGTCACCAGCACAGGGGGGGATGACGGGTGAACAGGAATTTGTACGAGTTAGGAGACAGGCAGCAGAATTTCAGTTGAGCTGAAGGTTAAGGAGGCTGGAACGTGGGAGGCTGGCCAGGGGAGTGCTGGAAATAAGATATTCCGATTGAACTGGAGCAGAAACCCAGAAGAAAAATGAATGTCAGTGTTGGAATTCCCCGGACAAAATAACAATTTGTAATAATTCAACTCATCCCCAAACTGATCTCCTGATATCATTGGTTAGAGGAATTTGGACAGAGTGAATCCCACAAACCATGATGCTGGCAACTTTGCAATTACTGAACTAATGTCAGCAGGACAATTGCAGGGACTATAGAGGAAGCAATTAAATAGCTTTTAAGGACAGTTAAGGAAATAACTCCGACAACCCTGTGATTGTGATACCCGGTATGTATCCAGGGAATCTCCAGAGTACTGACAACAATGAATTCTGTCCCTGGATCACTGGCACACTGACTCTCACCGGGGTACAGTTCCACACACACTGACTCTCACTGGGGTGCAGTTCCACACACACTGACTCTCACTGGGGTACAGTTCCACACACACTGACTCTCACTGCGGTACAGTTCCACACACTGACTCTCACTGGGGTACAGTTCCACACACACTGACACTCACTGGGGTACGGTTCCACACACACTGACTCTCACTGGGGTACGGGTTCCACACACACTGACTCTCACTGGGGTGCAGGTTCCACACACACTGACTCTCACTGGGGTACAGGTTCCACACACACTGCCTCTCGCTGGGGTGCAGTTCCACACACACTGACTCTCGCTGGGGTACAGTTCCACACACACTGACTCACTGGGGTACAGGTTCCCCACGCACTGACTCTCACTGGGGTACGGTTCCCCACGCACTGACTCTCACTGGGGTACGGTTCCCCACGCACTGACTCTCACTGGGGTACGGTTCCCCACGCACTGACTCTCACTGGGGTACGGTTCCCCACGCACTGACTCTCACTGGGGTACGGTTCCCCACGCAAAAACTCTCACTGGGGTACGGTTCCCCGCGCACTGACTCTCACTGGGGTACGGTTCCCCGCGCACTGACTCTCACTGGGGTACGGTTCCCCGCGCACTGACTCTCACTGGGGTACGGTTCCCCGCGCACTGACTCTCACTGGGGTACGGTTCCCCGCGCACTGACTCTCACTGGGGTACGGTTCCCCGCGCACTGACTCTCACTGGGGTACGGTTCCCCGCGCACTGACTCTCACTGGGGTACGGTTCCCCGCGCACTGACTCTCACTGGGGTACGGTTCCCCGCGCACTGACTCTCACTGGGGTACGGTTCCCCGCGCACTGACTCTCACTGGGGTACGGTTCCCCGCGCACTGACTCTCACTGGGGTACGGGTTCCACACGCACTGACTCTCACTGGGGTACGGGTTCCACACACACTGACTCTCACTGGGATACGGTTCCCCACACACTGACTCTCACTGGGGTACGGGTCCCACACGCACTGACAGGCTGCACATTAGTTTCTCACGGTTTTTCAGCCCAGATGGTTGGCAGGATATCACATTGAAGCTGCCTTTGCTGAGCCTGACCTGTCCACAGCTGATTTACACAGGCACGCGCAAGCAAAGACACACATTCTGGACAGTGATCAGGAGCAGGAACACTGTCTGATTTCCTCTCTCTCTAAGCCATGGGTCACTGGGGTCACAGGGCTGTGTCCACTGTCTGTGTCTGAGCTCTCCCAGCAGCTGGTGTTGTCATCAATGGCTGTTTTCCACAGTTGCCACTTTGCGGAATTCTCACTGTTTGCGTGCGTTTATCACAGACAGATGCAGCAACAGCTGTGAGTGTATTTCTCAAGGGATGTCAGATTCCTGGAGCCTGCTATAGGCTAACGGGATGGAGTTATGGGATCTATTCCCAGTAAGCCCTACGGTGAAAACAGGAGCCGTCAAAGTGACTGAGACAGGTGAGCAGCTTCCCTCGCCAAGATCCAACCAGCTACACAGTTAGTAGAGCATGAGGTGAGGGTACGGGTCCCCCTCTCCTGAAGGTGCTGACTCTCACTGGGGTACGGGTCCCCTCCTCTCCTGAAGGTGCTGACTCTCACTGGGGTACGGGTCCCCCTCCCCTGAAGGTGCTGACTCTCACTGGGGTATGGGTCCCCTCCTCTCCTGAAGGTGCTGACTCTCACTGGGGTACAGGTCCCCCTCCCCTGAAGGTGCTGACTCACACTGGGGTCCGGGTCCCCTCTCCTGAAGGTGCTGACTCTCACTGGGGTACGGGTCCCCTCCTCCCCTGAAGGTGCTGACTCTCACTGGGGTACGGGTCCCCTCCTCCCCTGAAGGTGTTGACTCTCACTGGGGTACGGGTCCCCTCCTCCCCTGAAGGTGCTGACTCTCACTGGGGTACGGGTCCCCTCCTCCCCTGAAGGTGTTGACTCTCACTGGGGTACAGGTCCCCTCCTCTCCTGAAGGTGCTGACTTTCACTGGGGTACGGGTCCCCTCCCCTGAAGGTGTTGACTCTCACTGGGGTACAGGTCCCCTCCTCCCCTGAAGGTGCTGACTCTCACTGGGGTACGGGTCCCCTCCTCCCCTGAAGGTGCTGACTCTCACTGGGGTACGGGTCCCCTCCTCCCCTGAAGGTGTTGACTCTCACTGGGGTACGGGTCCCCTCCTCCCCTGAAGGTGCTGACTCTCACTGGGGTACGGGTCCTGCACTTGTGTCTATCCCAGTTCGAATGCTGGAGAAGATTGTTCAGATATTCAGGGATGGGGTTCAGTTTGAAAACCTTGGGGAGCAATATCAGAGCCCGGAATAAATCCCTCCAGATTATTTTACTGTCATCAGTCTTGCCCTTGATCCTTCAGTCATATCCTGATTCTAGTCTTGTGCCAGTCATGCTTCACTGTCATGGCACTGCCACGTATCTCTACCGATTAAGGATATCTCGTCATTTCATTCTCTGTTAGAATCGTGGACCCTTCTCGCACAGAAAGGCAATTCGGCCCGTCCTACCTGTGCTGGCTGTTTGAAGAGCCAGTCTCATGTCTCAGCTTTATCCCCATTAAACTGCTAATCAGCCCCCTTCAAGTTCATCAAGTGCCTTTCCCAAGTCCCTGTGGAATCTCATCGTTCTGAGCTTGGAGATGTTTATAAGGGGTTCAGATTGCCTCCCAATGTCCTTGGGGTGAGTCGGGGCCTGCAATCGCCTGGACGTGGATATTGTGAGCACAGACAGAACGTGAGCCCCTGCCTTAAATCTCCAGACCTCGTTAAACAAAGATACATCTTCGCACCGCTAACTGTGCGACAGCCAACAGAGAGAGGAGTACGTGCATTTATATATAACTCCTTTCACCACCTCCGGACATTCCAAAACACTTTACAGCCAATCAAATACTTTTAAAGTGTAGTGACTGTTGTGATGTAGGATGTGCAGTAGCTAATTTGTGCACAGCAAGATCCCACAGACAAGGGGGAGAACATCCACCTGAGAGTGCAGATGGGGCATCAGTTTAACATCATGGAGTCATTTTTAGCATAGAAGGAGGCCATTCAGCCCATCGAATCCATGCCGGCTCCCCACGGAACTGCTCAATCCCACTCCCCCGCTCGATTTCCCCCCAGCCCTGCAAGTTTATTTCCTTCGTGTTCTTCCAGTTTCTTTTTGAAATCACTGATTCCTCCTCTATCACCCTAGTGGGCATTGAGTTCCAGGTCATTACATTAAAATAAAAGTTCTTGCTCCTATTCCCCCTGCATCTCTTGCCCAAAACTTTCAATCTGTGTCTCCTAGTCTTTGTGCCATCAGTTAATGGCAACAGTTTTTCTTTGTCTAAATTATCTAAGCCTGTCATAATCTTGTACACCTCTATCAAATCTCCCCTCATTCTCTTTTGTTCGAAGGAGAACAAATCTCAGCTTCTCCAACCTAACCTTGTAACTAAAATCCCCCATCCCTGGAACCATTCTGGTAAATCTCCTCTGCATCTTCTCAAAGACCCTCACATCCTTCCTGAAGTGTGGTGACCAGAACAGGACTCAATACACCAGTTGGGGCCTAACCAGAGCTTTATAAAGGTTCAGCATAACCTCCCTGTTCATCAGAAAGATGGTACCTCCGACAGTGCAGCACTCCCTCAGTACTGCCCCTCCGACAGTGCAGCACTCCCTCAGTACTGCCCCTCCGACAGTGCAGCACTCCCTCAGTACTGACCTTCCGACAGTGCAACGCTCCCTCAGTACTGACCTTCCGACAGTGCAGCACTCCCTCAGTACTGACCTTCCGACAGTGCAGCACTCCCTCAGTACTGCCCCTCCGACAGTGCAGCGCTCCATCAGTACTGCCCCTCCGACACTGCAGCGCTCCCTCAGTACTGCCCTTCCGACACTGCAGCGCTCCCTCAGTACTGCCCCTCTGACAGTGCAGCACTCCCTCAGTACTGACCCTCCGACACTGCAGCGCTCCCTCAGTACTGCCCCTCCGACACTGCAGCACTCCCTCAGTACTGCCCCTCCGACAGTGCAGCACTCCCTCAGTACTGCCCCTCCGACAGTGCAGCACTCCCTCAGTACTGACCCTCCAACAGCGTGGCATTCCCTCAGTACTGCACTAGGACGGTCAGCCTGGAGTTTGTGCTCAAGTCTCAGGAATGGGACTCCAACCCACAACCTTCTGACTCAGAGGTGAGAGTGTCAGTCAGCGAGCTACGGCCTGTCTGTCTTTGAGCAGCAACTTGGAAATGTGCCATGGTTTGCTGAAAATAGTTTTTGTGTTTCATATTTCGAGACCAATGATTGATACAGTAACGAATACTAGCAAAAAAAAAATCCTTCATGAGTTTCAGGGTGAAGGACTGTTGGGCCTCGGCAAATGAAAGCAGGGAATGTTGGAAATACTCAGCAGGTCAGACAGCTTCACTGGTGAGAGAAGCAGAGTTAATGTTTTAGGTCAATGTCCTTTGTTAAATGGCGTAGCTTTTTGCAATGTGGGCTGGGTGGGAATTGCTGGGATTCTGCCCAGGAGAATCAGCGGACTCCTGGTGTCATTGATCTCACTGGAGGGGACTGACAGGACTGGGTGTGTACAGAGTGAAATCTGAACCAGTGCCTGCAGGTCTCCACAGAGTAGAGCAGAAACACTCTGTTGTAACGCAGTTTGTTGTTACTTTGTGTTTGGACAGTTGCTAGGAACTGTCGCTGACACAAACAACTTTCATTTTACCTCTGGAAGAATTTTTCCCATCACACCTGGGACACTTTCCCTTTAAACAGCACCTTGTCCCCAAGGGAATTACAGACGCAGACCCGCGTCCCATCACCATAACTGTCGGAGAGGCAGCAGGGAGGGAGGCCTGCACTGTCGGACGGTCAGTACTGAGGGAGTGCTGCACTGTCGGAGGGTCGGTACTGAGGGAGCGTCGCGCTGTCGGAGGGTCGGTACTGAGGGAGCGTCGCGCTGTCGGAGGGTCAGTACTGAGGGAGTGCCGCACCGTCGGAGGGTCAGTACTGAGGGAGTGCTGCACTGTCGGAGGGTTGGTACTGAGGGAGTGCCGCGCTGTCGGAGGGTCGGTACTGAGGGAGTGCTGCACTGTCGGAGGGTTGGTACTGAGGGAGTGCTGCACTGTCGGAGGGTCAGTACTGAGGGAGCGTCGCGTTGTCGGAGGTTCAGTACTGAGGGAGTGCCGCGCTGTCGGAGGGTCGGTACTGAGGGAGCGTCGCGCTGTCGGAGGGTCAGTACTGAGGGAGCGTCGCGCTGTCGGAGGGTCGGTACTGAGGGAGCGTCGCGCTGTCGGAGGGTCAGTACTGAGGGAGTGCCGCGCTGTCGGAGGGTCGGTACTGAGGGAGCGTCGCGCTGTCGGAGGGTCAGTACTGAGGGAGCGTCGCGCTGTCGGAGGGTCGGTACTGAGGGAGCGTCGCGCTGTCGGAGGGTCGGTACTGAGGGAGTGCCGCGCTGTCGGAGGGTCGGTACTGAGGGAGTGCCGCGCTGTCGGAGGGTCGGTACTGAGGGAGCGCCGCGCTATCGGAGGGTCGGTACTGAGGGAGTGCTGCACTGTCGGAGGGTCGGTACTGAGGGAGTGCTGCACTGTCGGAGGGTCAGTACTGAGGGAGTGCCGCACTGTCGGAGGGTCAGTACTGAGGGAGTGCCGCACCGTCGGAGGGTCAGTACTGAGGGAGTGCTGCACTGTCGGAGGGTTGGTACTGAGGGAGTGCCGCGCTGTCGGAGGGTCGGTACTGAGGGAGTGCTGCACTGTCGGAGGGTTGGTACTGAGGGAGTGCTGCACTGTCGGAGGGTCAGTACTGAGGGAGCGTCGCGTTGTCGGAGGTTCAGTACTGAGGGAGTGCCGCGCTGTCGGAGGGTCGGTACTGAGGGAGCGTCGCGCTGTCGGAGGGTCAGTACTGAGGGAGCGTCGCGCTGTCGGAGGGTCGGTACTGAGGGAGCGTCGCGCTGTCGGAGGGTCGGTACTGAGGGAGCGTCGCGCTGTCGGAGGGTCGGTACTGAGGGAGCGTCGCGCTGTCGGAGGGTCGGTACTGAGGGAGCGTCGCGCTGTCGGAGGGTCAGTACTGAGGGAGTGCCGCGCTGTCGGAGGGTCGGTACTGAGGGAGCGTCGCGCTGTCGGAGGGTCAGTACTGAGGGAGCGTCGCGCTGTCGGAGGGTCGGTACTGAGGGAGCGTCGCGCTGTCGGAGGGTCAGTACTGAGGGAGCGCCGCGCTGTCGGAGGGTCGGTACTGAGGGAGTGCCGCACTGTCGGAGGGTCGGTACTGAGGGAGCGCCGCGCTATCGGAGGGTCGGTACTGAGGGAGCGCCGCGCTATCGGAGGGTCGGTACTGAGGGAGTGCCGCGCTGTCGGAGGGTCAGTACTGAGGGAGTGTCGCGCTGTCGGAGGGTCAGTACTGAGGGAGCGTCGCGCTGTCGGAGGGTCGGTACTGAGGGAGCGCCGCGCTGTCGGAGGGTCGGTACTGAGGGAGTGCCGCGCTATCGGAGGGTCGGTACTGAGGGAGCGTCGCGCTATCGGAGGGTCGGTACTGAGGGAGTGCTGCACTGTCGGAGGGTCGGTACTGAGGGAGCGTCGCGCTGTCGGAGGGTCGGTACTGAGGGAGTGCCGCACTGTCAGAGGGTCAGTACTGAGGGAGTGCTGCACTGTCGGAGGGTCGGTACTGAGGGAGTGCCGCACTGTCGGAGGGTCAGTACTGAGGGAGTGCCGCGCTGTCGGAGGGTCGGTACTGAGGGAGTGCTGCACTGTCGGAGGGTCGGTACTGAGGGAGTGCCGCACTGTCGGAGGGTCGGTACTGAGGGAGTGCTGCACAGTCAGAGGGTCAGTACTGAGGGAGTGCCGCGCTGTCGGACGGTCAGTACTGAGGGAACGCCGCACTTTATCCCTCAACCAACATCACTAAAAACAGATGATCTGGCCATGGTTATGTTGCTGTTTGTGGGATCTTGCTCTGTACAAATTGGCTGCCACTTTTCCGACATTACAACAGTGACTATACTTCAGTGAAGTATTTCATTGGCTGTGAACAGCTTTGCGACATCCTGAGGTGGTGAAAGATAGTTTTGTCCTCTCTCTAGGTAATATTTCGAAGAAGGTTTCTGTAGTGTGATGGAAGGCAGATGCTTCGAGCTGTCAGTCAGTGCAGATACAGTTAGTTGGGTCAGGCTGTGGAATGGTTCCCTTTTTCATGGAATGATTGTGTGTGCATTCATTCAACATTAAACAAAGGCCTTTCTGTGGCAGTATCAATGCCCGAATGTGCGGGATTGGGGACAGCAGTGCAGGCTCCATCTGTGGAATGTACACATTTATACAGCAGCAGCAACTTCTCATTTGTGTTGCATAACCCATGACCCCAACCTTGACCATGCAGGCTGTCTGCCAAAAAGCACTTACTCCAACCCCTGATCCCTGGGGTGGAAGGTACTGCTTGGGGCTGTGTACTCCTCCGAGTCGCAAGGCAGGCGAGAAGACTGCCAGGCATTGGTGCGAGGGCAATTAGATACAGAGTAAAGCTCCCTCCGACCACACTCGCATCTTCAGAATGACAATCTCATTCTTGGCTGCCCTCCGCACTTTCCGTCCATCTTTCTTTGAAAATTTCTTGCAGAAAAAAAAAAACGGGGTTAGATACAGAGTAAAGCTCCCTCTACACTGTCCCCATCAAACACTCCCAGGACAGGTACAGCACGGGGTTAGATACAGAGTAAAGCTCCCTCTACACTGTCCCCATCAAACACTCGCAGGACAGATACAGTACGGGGTTAGATAGAGTAAAGCTCCCTCTACACTGTCCCCATCAAACACTCCCAGGACAGGTACAGCACGGGGTTATATACAGAGTAAAGCTCCCTCTCCATCCTCTCGGGTACATTTCAATGGGCACTGTCTCTTCCCCAACCCTCCAACTCTGTCTTCCTCCCTCCCCCCACCCCACCCCCCCCAATTCGCCCTCTCTCTCTTCCCCCCCCACTCCCCCCTATCTTTCCTCCTGGGCCCGAGGGGGGTCCCTCGGGTGGGAATTGGTCCTGAGGTGATGCTGGAGGCCTCTCTCTAAGTTATCTGTCTGTTTGTTGGTGTGTTGCTGGGACCTGAGACATGGAGTCTCCATGAGTTGCACATTTCAACTTCTATTTTCTCTCCATTACCATCTGTAATTTGGGTAAATTGTTAGTTATATTTTAAGCTGCTTGTCGAGCCTGGCCCGAGTTGTACCTGTTAACAATTGCTGCATTGTACACAGTATCTGTTTAAACAGTCTGAGTTGTGGTTTATGGTTAATTCTGGTGTGAGCTCCTCAGATTCCACCTTCTAGTAATCATTCAGTCATCTCTCGGTTTCGGCAATCGGAATCCTTTCTGATGCAGTTTGTAATCACAGACACAGTTCTTTAAAAAACAAGTGTAATTGTTAGTTAGCCTCCAGCTGTCGGGCTGGAGGAGGGAATGAGCTAGAGTTCCTGCTCCTGAATTGCTCTCAGTGTAATACTGTTGGACACTCCACATGATCGGAAAATGGTGTTTGGGGGGTCTCGGGTTCAAGGGCCAGTACAGGTGTGATGGGCTGATGGGCCTCCTGTGTATGAGGGTGGATCTGTGAAGAGGAAATGATGTGGACTCCTTCCCTGTGCCCCTCGCTGAGCCTCGATGTCACTGCGACAGACTTGTTTGTGCTGTGTGAGTATATGATTACACAGCTCACCTCCGTCTTAGTGCCAGGTCAGGAGCCCAGCCCACGGGCGGCTGTCAGGCAGCCAGTGTGGGGAAGGGGTCCCTGAGTTCCCACCGCCACCACACACTGGACCCAAACCGGCTGTGTTCCCCTCCCTCCCACAATGTCCATCCGCTTCCCTCTGATCAGCAGCTGCTTTCACCCTGAGCAGATTCTGCTCCAATGATTCCTGTCCTTGGGAACTGTCTGCTCTTGGTTCCACTCACTCGCTTAAACTTTCAGAGGAGCCCTGGGCCCTGAGAGCAACCTTTCAGCTTTTCATTTATTTGCCTGAAAAGAAAATGGAGCTCTGATTGTTGAATTTTGTTTTTTCTCTTCACTCTGCAGATTTGTCGAAGAACAGACTCTCGGAGGTTCCGTCTGAGATTTGCCAGTACATCTCACTGGAGACACTGAATCTGTATCACAACTGTGTGAGGAATATTCCCTCAGCTATCACTAACCTACAGGCATTGACATATCTGAATGTCAGGTAAAGGCCCAAGACCTGCGGATTGCACCCAGCATGAGTTATTTTACCAATCACCTTCAATCTGTGTCCCTCTGGTTACCAAGCCTCCTGTCACTGCAAACAGTTTCTCCTTATTTACTCTATCAAAACACCTTCATGATTCTGAACATTTCTATTCAATCCCCCCTGAACCTTCTCTGCTCTAAGGAGAACAATCCCAGCTTCTCCAGTCTCTCCACATTAACTGAAGTCTCTCATCCCCAGGACCATTCCAGTAAATCTCCCTCCGCACCCTCTCCAAGGCCCTGACATCCTTCCCAAAGTGCGGAGCCCAGAATTGAGCAGAATATTCCAGTTGAGGCTGAACCTATGAATTATAAAGGGTTTAGCATAACTTCCTTGTACTCTCCGCCTCGATTTATAAAGCCCAGGATCCCATATGCCTTTTTTTCAACAGCTTTCTCAACTTGTCCTGCCATCAGTGCACAGTGCCAGGGCGGCACAGTGGCGCAGTGGTTAGCACCGCAGCCTCACAGCTCCAGGGACCCGGGTTCGATTCCGGGTACTGCCTGTGTGGAGTTTGCAAGTTCTCCCTGTGTCTGTGTGGGTTTTCTCCGGGTGCTCCGGTTTCCTCCCACAGCCAAAAGACTTGCAGGTTGATAGGTAAATTGGCCATTATAAATTGTCACTAGTATAGGTAGGTGGTAGGGAAATATAGGGACAGGTGGGGATGTTTGGTAGGAATATAGGATTAGTATAGATGGGTGGTTGATGTTCGGCACAGACTCAGTGGGCCGAAGGGCCTGTTTCAGTGCTGTATCTCTAAACTAATCTAATCTTCAAATAAGAGTTGGAATAAATGGGTCATTCTCGCATTGGCAGGCTGTGACTAGTGGGATACTGCAGAGATCAGTGTTTGGGCCCCAGCTGTTCATAATATATATCAATGATTTGGATGTGGGGACCAAACCTAATATTTCTAAGTTCATGGGTTACAAAACTAGGTGGGAATGTGTGTTGTGAGGAAGATGCAAAGCGGCTTCAAGGGGATTTAGACAGACTTAGTGAGTGGGCAAGAACATAGCAGATGGAATATAATGTGGAAAAATGTGAGGTTATCCACTTTGATGGGAGGAAAAGATGTGCAGAGTATTTCTTAAATGGTAAGCGGTTAGAAAGTGTAGATGTACAAAGGGACCTGGGTGTCCTCGTCACTAAGTTACTGAAAGCTAACATGCAGGTGCAGCAAGCAATTAAGGCAGCTAATGGTATGCTAGCCTTTATCGCAAGAGGATTAGAGTACAGGAATAATGACGTCTTGCTTCAATTGTATGGAACCTTGGTTAGACTGCACCTGGAGTATTGTGTGCAGTTTTGGTCCCCATACCTTAGGAAAGATATTATTGTCATCGAGAGTGCAACAAAGGTTCACCAGATTGGTTCCCGGGATGGCAGGACTGTCCTATGAAGAGAGATTGGGGAAACTGGGCCTGTATTCTCTAGAGTTTCGAAGAATGAGAGGTGATCTCATTGGAACCTACAAAATAATGAAAGGGATAGACAGGGTAGATGCAGCTAAGATGTTTCCCCTGGTTGGGGAGTCTAGAACCAGGGGACACAATTTCAACATAAGGGGGAAGCCACTTAGGACAGAGATGAGGAGAAATGTCTTTACTCGGAGGGTTGTGAATCTTTGGAATTCTCTACTCAGAGGGCTGTGGAAGCTCAGTCATTGAGTATGTTTAAAGCAGAGATTGACAGATTTCTAAATACAAATGACATAACGGAATATGAGGATAGTGTGGGGAAAAAAGGCATTGAAGTGGATTATCAGACATGATCATATTAAATGGCGGAGCAGGCTCGATGGGCTGAATGGCCTACTCCTATGTTCAAAGATTTGTGTGCGTTTTCCTTGGAGAAGAGAAGACTGAGAGGTGATTTGATAGAGATATTCAAAATCATGAGGGGTCTGGACAGAGTAGAGAGAGAGAAACTGTTCCCACTGGTGAAAGGATTGAGAACGAGAGGGCACAGATTTAAAGTATTTGGTAAGAGAAGCAAAAGTGACAGAGGAAAAACATTTTCACGTAGCGAGTGGTTAAGGTCTGGAATGCGGTGCCTGAGAACGTGGTGGAGGCAGGTTCAATTGAAGCATTCAAAAGGGAATTAGACTGGGATATGAAAAGCAAGAATGTACAGGGTTATGGGGAGAAGGCGAGGGAATAACACTAGGTGAATTGCTCATTCAGAGAGCTGCTGCAGACACGATGGGCCGAATGGCCTCCTTCTGCACTGTAACAATTCTGTGGTTTTTATCATAGTAACTGCTCACCCCTTACCCCAGCCCCCCTCTCTCTCCGATTAGCATTTCACTTTCTATTCCTCGTCCCTCCCCCTCCCCCACTCTGTGCTCACTCTGCGTTTCCAAGAGACCGCTTTCTGCTGCCAATCACTGTCCAGTGACCCCTGGGTTAGAGAGGGGGGGGAAATCAGCCAGGGTTCCTGCTCCTGATCACTGTCCAGTGACCCCTGGGTTAGAGAGAGAGAGAGGGGGGGAAAATCAGTCAGGGTTCCTGCTCCTGATCACTGTCCAGTGACCCCTGGGTTAGAGAGAGAGAGGGGGGGAAATCAGTCAGGGTTCCTGCTCCTGATCACTGTCCAGTGACCCCTGGGTTAGAGAGAGAGAGGGGGGGAAATCAGTCAGGGTTCCTGCTCCTGATCACTGTCCAGTGACCCCTGGGTTAGAGAGAGAGAGGGGGGGAAATCAGTCAGGGTTCCTGCTCCTGATCACTGTTCAGTGACCCCTGGGTTAGAGAGAGAGAGAGGGGGGAAATCAGCCAGGGTTCCTGCTCCTGATCACTGTCCAGTGACTCTGGGCTGTGGGTGAGGACCATGTTGGGTGGGTTTGGGTTTGTATCAGTATGGTGACAGACTCTTCTCTCTCTTTGTGTCTCTCTCTCCCCATCAGTCGCAGCCAGCTGTGTGTGTTACCCGCCTACCTGTGCTGCCTGCCCCTGAAAGTACTCATCACCAGTAACAACAAGCTCACATCACTGCCTGAAGACATTGGCTGCCTCAGACATCTCCGAGAGCTGGTAGGTTCACTTACCGAGGGTCACTGTGCAGCCGAGGGTGGGAACTGAGCTCAGGTCACTGCTGCTGTCTGACCCCCAACTCCCCCCTCCTCATCCCCCAGCTCTGGGAAGGGAAACAGTCTGATGTCCTGCTGCAGCATTGAGTATGTTTGAGCCTGCACGTGTGTTCCTGTGCGTGTGCATGCTCCTGTGTGCGTGCCTATGCTCCTGTGCGTGTGCGCGCGCCTATGCTCCTGTGTGTGTGTGTGTGTGCCTATGCTCCTGTGCGTGTGTGTGCGCCTGTGCTCCTGTGCGTGTGTGTGCGCCTGTGCTCCTGTGCGTGTGTGTGCGCCTGTGCTCCTGTGCGTGTGTGTGCGCCTGTGCTCCTGTGCGTGTGTGTGCGCCTGTGCTCCTGTGCGTGTGTGTGCGCCTGTGCTCGTGTGTGTGTGTGCGCCTATGCTGCTGTGTATGTGTGTGTGTGTGTGAAAGGTGGTTGATGCCTGATCCTTCTGGCTCTGCTCACTGCTGGGAATATGGACCCAGCCTGTGCTGCCAATCCCCTCTCCCTCACCAGGGCCATGGCTCAGCCCCGCCGCTCCCCCAAGCTTGGGTTGGGGATTGGAGGGGGGAATGTTTCGGGAATGTCATAAACACGACTGACTGAGAGTAGACCGAAGAGTATTCAGTGGAAAGCCAACAGTAACGGGAGTGCAGCGGGGGTACACACTGACCCAGCTGAGGCTAGGGAGCTCTTCATGCACCAGGACGCTGGGCCGCACTGACTGGTGATAGTTAGGCCTGGCCTGGCCGGGTTGGGCCTGGTTTGCAGGCTCCAACAGAGTGAAACCTCTGTCTTTGTGCCTGTTCCTTAAATCAGCAGCTGACACTCAGGGCGTACAGTGTCTGGGCTTCACCCTCCTGTATCTGGGCTCGTACGCACACGGTAGCCAACGTGCACAGTGCAGGGCATCAGGGGTAGGACCCTGGGCCACAGGGGGAGTGAGGAGGTGGAAAGCAGAGGTTAGTGACACCAAGCTTGGGTTTATGGCTGTGGGTTGCCGGGGGGGGGGGGAACACCGAGGGCAGTGAGGGGACCCCTGGTGGCAAGAGCCAGATACTGCACCCATGGAAGCCTCTCTCCGACTGGACTCTGTGTCAGTTACTGTGGAATTTTGTTTCACTGTCCAGGACGTGAGCTGTAACGAGATCCAGACCCTGCCTTCACAGATCGGGAACCTGGAGTCACTGCGAGATCTGAACATGCGACGGAATCAGTTGGTCACTCTCCCAGAAGGTCAGTGCCAGGCTGAGGAGCCGCCTCACACCCTCATTACAGATACTTAGTGAAAGCTGCAAACACTCTCATTCTGATTCTCTGCCATTGATTCTGGGATTGAGTGCTGAACTGAAAAGAGACAGACTTGCATTTCGATAGCGCCTTTCACGACCTCAGGATGTCCCAAAGAGTTTTACAGCCGATGAAGACCTTTTTCTTTTTGAAGTGGAATCACTCTTTGTGATATCGGAAACACAGCAACAAATTTGAGCGCAGAGGGTCAGTACCTCATCTGAAAGGTGGCACTTCAGTACTGACCCTCCGACAGTGCAGCACTCCCTCAGTACTGACCCTCCGACAGTGCAGCACTCCCTCAGTACTGACCCTCCGACAGTGCAGCACTCCCTCAGTACTGACCCTCCGACAGTGCAGCACTCCCTCAGTACTGACCCTCCGACAGTGCAGCACTCCCTCAGTACTGACCCTCCGACAGTGCAGCACTCCCTCAGTACTGACCCTCTGACAGTGCAGCACTCCCTCAGTACTGACCCTCCGACAGTGCAGCGCTCCCTCAGTACTGACCCTCCGACAGCAACCAACAGTGGGCAGTGCAAGTCAGGATTAGTCTGGACTGTGTTGCCTCCAGAGTTGAATAACTTCTCTGAGACTCGCAGAGAGGCTTGTGTAATGAATTGGGGATGGGGTGGAATCTGCTCCGCTGTGACTCTGGATTGCAAACCCATGGTAGTGCCGGTGTGTGAAGAACAGACTAACACAAGTACTGTTTCCTTGTTCCTTCCAGAACTTTCTGAGCTCCCGCTCGTTCGTCTCGACTTCTCCTGCAACAAAGTTACACGGATTCCCGTTTGTTACAGACACCTCCGCCACCTCCAGAATATCTTACTGGACAACAATCCATTACAATCACCGCCCGCACAGGTAAACATGGAGGGAGTTTTACTCTGTATCTAACCCCGTTTTTTTTTTTTTTTTTGTTTTTTTTTATATGTCGAGGGGGCCTTTATCCCTCAGGCCCCCTTTATATACACACTTATATTTTTAAAATAACTTTATTAAAACCAGATAAATAAACAAAAAACTCAAATTAAAATGCCATTCTCGGCGTCGACGATGCACTCCAGTCCCTGCGGTGCCCACCGGTCGCGGAAGGCCTCAAGCGTACCGGCGGACACCGCATGCTCCTTTTCCA
Organism: Heterodontus francisci; assembly: GCF_036365525.1. Lineage (NCBI taxonomy): Eukaryota > Metazoa > Chordata > Chondrichthyes > Heterodontiformes > Heterodontidae > Heterodontus > Heterodontus francisci. The sequence continues at coordinate 1,202,500 of NC_090418.1, forward strand.
GGGACACCCGGGCGCGAACGTAACTGCGGAAGAGGGGCAGGCAATCAGGGTGGACGGAACCCCCGACGGCCCGCAGCCTGGACCTGTGAATTGCCACCTTGGCCAGGCCCAGGAGCAGACCGACGTGGAGATCCTCCTCCCGGCCCAAGCCCCCCCGCACCGGGTGCCCAAAGATCAGGAGCGTGGGACTGAAGTGCAGCCAGAATTTGAGGAGCAGCCCCTTCAGATACTCAAATAGGGGCTGCAACCTCGCACACTCCATATAAATGTGGAACACGGACTCGTCCAGGCCGCAGAAAGTACAGGTGGCCTGGGAGTCCGTGAACCTGCTTAAAAGCCAATTGCACGGGACTGCTCTGTGCAGCACCCTCCACCCCAGGTCCCCGATGTAAAGGGGGAAGACTCCCGCGTAGAGAGACCTCCATCGGGGTTTCCCCTCGCCGCCAGATGGCAACGCGGACCGCCAGGGCGTGTCCGGCCGGCTGACGAGGGCGAGGAAGTGGAGAGTGTGCAGGAGCAGCCCGTACAGGAAACCCCTCCGCACCGATTGGAATGGCACGGAGGGCATTTCCGAGAGGCGGCTCGGGTTGTGCGGGACCGGCTCCCGAGGAGGGTTTCGGGGCCTGGGTCCGATGAGCAGTTCCGGCCGAGCGGGGGTCAGCTCGGCCGGGATCGCTCCGCACTCCCGAGCCCCCTCGCTACCCGCAGTGAGGGGCGTCCCGGGGGTTTTGGCTACTCCTCCGCCCGCCGGACCGTCCCCGGATTCGGCCGCCCGGACAGCTGAGGCGCTCTCCTCCGCCGGCGGGGGAGCGCCCTGACTGGAGGCGACCATGTTCCAGACTCGGAAAAGATCCCGGTAAAAGACAGGCAACTCCCTCAGAGAGGCGCGGCTAACGGACTCCACCGGGAGCTGCGTGTCGTCTTGAAGGCAGTGACACTGGCGGAAAAAATACGTCGCCAGCGCACACCATCTGGGAGGACGCTCGACGTACAGGTATCTCTGCAGGGTCCGAAGGCGGAGAGTCGCAGCCTGGGTGCGGACGCACACCAGCGACTGACCGCCCTCCTCGATCGGGAGACTCAGGACCGCGGCAGAGACCCAGTGTTTCCTCTTGCCCCAGAAGAAATCGACGAGTTTCTTCTGGATCTTGGTGGCAAATACAGGGGGCGGGGCCAAAGTGACCAACCGGTACCACAGCATGGAGGCCACCAGTTGGTTTATGACCAACGCTCGGCCCCTGTAGGAAAGCACTCGGAGCAGTCCTGTCCAGCGCCCCAGCCGAGCGGTGACTTTCGCCTCCAACTCCTGCCAGTTTGTAGGCCAGGCTTCCTCAGCGGGGCTAAGGTGGACTCCCAGATAGAGGAGGTGCGTGGTGCTCCACGCAAAAGGTGTCATCTCCTCCGGCAGGGAGTCCACCCGCCACTGACCAACCAGGAGTCCGGAACATTTCTCCCAATTGATCCTCGCGGAGGACGCGGCAGAAAAGGTCTGCTGGCAGTCGCGCATCCTCCGCAAGTCAACGGGATCTGTGATTGCGAGGAGCACGTCGTCGGCGTAAGCCGAGAGGACGACCCGCATGGCCGGCTCGCGCAGAGCCAATCCCGTCAACCTCCTGCGAAGCAGGCACAGGAAGGGCTCCACGCAGATGGTATACAATTGGCCGGACATGGGGCACCCCTGACGCACTCCTCTCCCAAATCGAAGGGGCGCCGTCAAGGACCCGTTAACTTTGACTAGACACTCTGCGGCGGCGTATAAAAGTCGGACCCGGCCCACGAAATGCGGCCCGAGTCCGAAAGCGCGCAGAGTCCCGAAAAGGTAATCGTGATCCACCCTGTCGAACGCCTTCTCCTGATCGAGGGAGAGAAAGGCGACCGACTGACCAGTCCTCTGGGAAAGATGGATCAGGTCCCGGACCAGGTGGATGTTGTCCTGGATGGACCGGCCCGGGACCGTGTAGGACTGGTCGGGGTGGATCATGTGGGCCAGCACGGAGCCCAGGCGGGTAGACATAGCCCGGGCAAAGATCTTATAATCCGTGCTGAGGAGGGAGACTGGACGCCAGTTTTTAAGCAGGCGGAGATCGCCCCTCTTCGGCAGCAGGACGATGACCGCCCTGCGCCACGAGAGGGGCATCTCCCCGGTCGCCAGGCTTTCCCCCAGGACCCGCGCGTAATCGTCCCCCAGGACGTCCCAGAACGCCCTGAGGAACTCCACGGTCAACCCATCCAGCCCTGGGGATTTGCCCCTCGAGAGCTGGTGGAGGGCGCCAGTCAGCTCCGCCAACGTGAGCGGAGCCTCCAATCCTTCGGCGCCCTCCGGGCTGACCTGCGGCAGGTCCTCCCACAAAACTCTGCGCGCATCCTCGCTGGACGGATCCGGAGAGAACAACGCACTGTAATACGTCTGGACCAGGAGGCCCATTCCCTCCGGATCCGTGATGGAGGATCCGTCGTCGGCCAGCAGCTCGACGAGCTGCTTACGGACCCCCCGCCATTTTTCCAGCGAGTAGAAGAAGGGTGAGGCGCGGTCCAAATCTTCCAGGATCTGGAACCGCGACCTCACGTACGCGCCTCGGGACCCTATGAGCTGCAGGTCCCTCAGTGCGCCCTTCTTCTCTTTGTATGCCTGCCACAGGGCCGGGTCCACGACGGCATGACCGAGGCGGGATTCCAAGTCGGGCACCTCCCTCTCAAGGCGCCCGATCTCGGCTTCCCGCCTCTTGGTCGACCCCTTCGCGTACTCCTGACAGAAGACGCGGATGTGAGTCTTGCCCACATCCCACCATAGCCTCAAGGAGGGGAAGCCCCCCTGCTTCCTTCTCCAGTCGGCCCAGAATCGACAGAACGAGTCCCGAAATCGCACGTCCTCCAGCAGCCGGTTGTTAAAGTGCCAGTACGCGGACCCCGCCCGCGTGCGGAGCGGAGTAAACTCCGCCCACACCAGGCGGTGGTCCGAGCACGGCACCAGCCGCATGGAGGCCGCTGAAACGCGGGAGACGTACGCCTGCGAAATGTAGAGGCGGTCGATTCGCGACCCCCCTCCTCCAGACCTCCACGTGAAGGCGCTGGAGTCGGGATGGAGATTCCGCCAGACGTCCACCAAGTTAAGGGAGCTGATCAGTCCCCTCAACTTCTCCACCGACGCTTGGCCGCGCTGGGGACCGGAGCGATCCCCCACCTCGAGGGTGCAGTTAAAATCCCCCCCGAGGATGATGCACTCGCCGCTATCGATGGAGCTCAAGAGAGCGGACACTTCTTCAAAGAAGCGCGCTTGCAAAGCGCCGGGCCTGGGCGCGTACACGTTCACAAAGTGGAGCGGCACGCTACCCAGGCGAACGGCGAGGTGGAGCAAGCGGCCCGGCACTAGCTCCTTGACCCCCAAGATCTCCGGCTGAAAAGTCGGGGCCAACAAGATAGCCACCCCACTAGAAATAGGGGTGAGGTGACTCATGTAGACCCCACCCTGCCACTCCAGGAGCCAGGTGGCTTCGTCTCCCGGAACGGTGTGGGTTTCCTTCAGAAAGCTCACCGCGTATCTCCCTTCCCTAAGGACTGAGAGATTGTGAAATCTGCGGTGAGCCCCTCTGCTGCCGTTGATGTTGAGGCTGGCTATGGTTATCTTCATGTCAAAGGTACGTAAAACCCGTCACCAACAGCTCACTGTGAGGAGGGAGTGGAAGTGCACCTGGCCCTCCACTCTCCCAGCAACCCATTGAGGAACACATTAAAACGGCGCCTCTCAACCAGTTTCACGTCCGCGCGCTTGCCCGCTATCTTAAGGGCGGCACGGACGGACTGGATGATCAGCGCCAGATTCGACCAACGGTCGAGGGCCAGCTGAACTTCATTGCGGCAACCTCTGCAAGCCGCGAGGAAATCCCGGAGTTCCGCCGTGGGGATGAGAGGAGATTCGGTGGGAGGCACGAGGGACTCCACCACCTCACTGGCGATGGAATCAAGATCATCCTCCGTGCCCCGCACCGAATCCCCATCCTCCTCCGGGTCGTCACCGCCAGCGGCCGACACATCCACCACACACTGTGGGGCGGACGTCCCGGCCGCGCCAGCTGGTCCCGCCTCCGTCACGATCCCACCCCCAGGATCGATGGCGGAGGAGTCCTCTCTGGGTTCTATTGTGAAACTGGAGCCTGTAGGCACCAGCGGTTCAGGACCCCCCTCCACCTCCATCCCCAGGCCAATGACTGGTCCAGGGGAGACAGAAGTTCCGGACTCCGGGAAACCAGCCGGAGCCGAGACTGGAGGCGGCGAGAGGAGGCCATCTCCCGCTCCGCCAGCACCCACAGGCCCAGCAGATGGGGCAGCATTCTCAGTTATAACTGGGTCGGGTGTCTCCTGGTTGGTGGTGGACTCCGGCTGGGAGGCCCGACCCTCTGGGGCCTCGCCCTCCCCTTCATTCAGGACACCCGACCCAGTAGCAGTGGCGGAATGGGCGGTTTCCCCAGGCTCCCCCACCACAAGCAGGGCCCCACTTACTCCTTCAGGAGGGGCCTCACGTACCGGGGCCATCCCCTCCCCTCCATCCTGAGGAATAGGGAGCACCTGCCCGGGCTTTGCAGCCTTGGTGGTGGCGGTAGGGGGCACCTGAGGACCAGAAACAGGAGGCAGCTCCCCTCCAACAGATGGGCCCTGCACCTCAGGGCCCTGTGTTATTTCTGTGGAGGGGTGCCTTCTCCTCTTTTTCGCACTTGGGCGCGGAGACTCAGAGACCTCCATGTCATCAGAGGCCTCCGCCTCCGCACCCTTTTTTCCTTTTTTAGTCACCCTGGGCCTGAGCCCAGCCCTGGGACAGGTGGATTCCATGGGAATGGGCTTTGGGCTGAGCTCAGGCTCGGGTTGAGTCAAAGTGTCCAGGGGACGCGCCTCACGATGTTTCTTTTTTCCCCGCGTCTTCCTTCCGCTCGGACGGACGCTCCCCTCCCCGCCAGAGGCTGTGAAAACCACAGCCTCCGGAACCGACTGAGCGGTGTCTGTTGGATGTGCGGGGGGAGTGGGAGGAGGTGCTGTGGAACCACTCTGGGCCGCCGAGGTGGAGCTGGCGGCCGGGAGGTTGGGGCAGTTCTTACGAACATGCCCCACCCCCTTGCAGACGTGGCACCGCGCCCCGTCCGAGGTCCAAAAGACGCGGTAGGCCGTCCCCTGGAACTCCACATTAAATTGGCCCTCCGTGTCCTCCTCCCGCGCCAGCTGCATAAATAACTGGCGGCGGAAGGAGTAGACATGTTGGAGGCTGTGCTCCCGAAGACCAAGCCGGACTGGGGTGATCCCCGACCTCACCTCCCCCAGATGGTGCAGGTGGGGGAGGAGGAGCTCACTGGGAATGAAGGGTGGGACGTTGGACAACATTATCCGATGCGCAGTGGCCCCCAGAGGGTCCACTGGCAGGAAGGTCCCCCCCACAGTGAGCCCTTTACTCAGGGCCAGGGACACCGCCCGCTCGGTCTTCAAAAAGAACACAGCCTTCCCATACATCTTTGAGGCCGCAACAATGGCCGAGGGGCCGACAACCACGGCCATTGCCTTAACGCAGGCCTCAATAGACATGTTGGGGTGGGGATAGCTCTTCACCCCATGGCTGCATGTCAATAATTTAAAGGGTGACGGGGCCACGTGGGCAGCCACAGAAGCTGCAGCTGCGTAGGTAGTAGAGGGCCCCGCCACCGGTGATGAAGGGCTTGCCATGGGTCCAAGAGCTAAACCCACCCCAAATTGTGGACTTGCACACCAAATATCAGCGATTTAACTGAAAATATTGAATGTGTAGTAAAGACAAACAAACAAACAACAGATTAGTGGAGAGGCTGAGGTAATAGAGGAGAGGCAAAGGCAGGCTGGAAGGGATGACTTGCTTTCTGGAGGTGGTGCTCACAGTACACTTAAAACAGTCTTTGAAGTTGGTCTTCCGGTCTTCTGGTTGGGGGAGTCGTCTTCACCTGGGTCAGCTGAAGCTGCCCAGGCACTATCTATCCCCTTCCGTCTGTTTAGCTGGGCAGCTTCAGCTGACCCAGGCTTGGCAATTGGGGTGGGGAGGGAGCTTTCCTGTGTGCTTTTGCAGCAGCACAGATTCCTGTTGAATTGGCAGCCCCACCCCTTGTTGTTCCAGCCACTTGTTCCTCCCCCAACAGTCCAAAGTAAATTACTGGTGTTCAGCACCCACCTCCAGACAAAGCCTTGTTTCCAACAAAAAAAAGAATGTCACTTTCTTCTCTTTTAAAGGTGATTGTTGTTGGAGTTTTCCTCTGCTTGTTTGTAGAAGCTCTCCCTTGCTCAGTGTTGCTCCTCTCTCCACCTCTGCAACCTCCAACTGCCACCAGCACTCTCAGCTGCACCTCGTTGAGGCTCTCAACACTCAGGCTCCCAAATCAGAGAGCAGCCAATCCCTGTGCTGTACCTGTCCTGGGAGTGTTTGATGGGGGACAGTGTAGAGGGAGCTTTACTCTGTATCTAACCCTGTTTTTTTTTTTTTGTTTTTTTTTTTTTCTTTTTTTTTTACAAGGTGACCTTTATACCCCAGGCCCCTTTTATATTTTTCACATCGAGGGGGCCTTTATCCCTCAGGCCCCCTTTATGTACATATTTACAGTTTTAAAATAACTTTATTAAAACAGATAAATAAACAAAAAACTCAAATTAAAATGCCATTCTCGGCGTCGACGATGCACTCCAGTCCCTGCGGTGCCCACCGTTCGCGGAAGGCCTCAAGCGTACCGGCGGACACCGCATGCTCCTTTTCCAGGGACACCCGGGCGCGAACGTAACCGCGGAAGAGGGGCAGGCAATCGGGGAGGACGGACCCCCCGACGGCCCGCAACCTGGACCTGTGAATTGCCACCTTGGCCAGGCCCAGGAGCAGACCGACGAGGAGATCCTCCTCCCGGCCCAAGCCCCCCCGCACCGGGTGCCCAAAGATCAGGAGCGTGGGACTGAAGTGCAGCCAGAATTTGAGGAGCAGCCCCTTCAGATACTCAAATAGGGGCTGCAACCTCGCACACTCCATATAAATGTGGAACACGGACTCGTCCAGGCCGCAGAAAGTACAGGTGGCCTGGGAGTCCGTGAACCTACTTAAAAGCCTATTGCACGGGACTGCTCTGTGCAGCACCCTCCACCCCAGGTCCCCGATGTAAAGGGGGAAGACTCCCGCGTAGAGAGACCTCCATCGGGGTTTCCCCTCGCCGCCAGATGGCAACGCGGACCGCCAGGGCGTGTCCGGCCGGCTGACGAGGGCGAGGAAGTGGAGAGTGTGCAGGAGCAGCCCATACAGGAAACCCCTCCGCGCCGATTGGAATGGCACGGAGGGCATTTCCGAGAGGCGGCTCGGGTTGTGCGGGACCTAACCCTAACCCCCCGTGCTGTACCTGTCCTGGGAGTGTTTGTTGGGGACAGTGTAGAGGGAGCTTTACTCTGTATCTAACCCTGTGCTGTACCTGTCCTGGGAGTGTTTGATGGGGACAGTGTAGAGGGAGCTTTACTCTGTATTTTATTTCTTTTATTCACCCTGTGATGCTTCTTAGATTTGCACTAAAGGGAAGATCCACATATTTAAATATTTGAACATTGAAGCCTGTAAATCGGTGCCGGATCTCGCGGAGTTGGAACGATCAATGCGACAGCAGGGTTTTAGCTCCTGGTGAGTACAAACCACATGGGACTGACTCCTTTTCAAAATATTTAATATCGATCCAGAGCATCTGACTGGCTGATAGCTGAGTGGGGTGTCAGCCCAGGCCTTCCCTCATCTTTACTGTTCAACTGATGAGGGGATGGGAGAGGAGGATAGTCGATGGCAGAGCAGTGACTCAGAGTATTGGATAAACAAGAAAGCTGGTGTCGGAAGAGGAGGCCATTCAGCCCCTCTAACCTGTTCCACCATTTAATTAGATCACGGTCGATCTGTGTCTCAACTCCCTCTACCTGCCGGGTTCCATAACCCTTAATCCCCTTAATCCCCTTCTCCCTCTACCTGCCGGGTTCCATAACCCTTAATCCCCTTCTCCCTCTACCTGCCGGGTTCCATAACCCTTAATCCCCTTCTCCCTCTACCTGCCGGGTTCCATAACCCTTAATCCCCTTCTCCCTCTACCTGCCGGGTTCCATAACCCTTAATCCCCTTCTCCCTCTACCTGCCGGGTTCCATAACCCTTAATCCCCTTCTCCCTCTACCTGCCGGGTTCCATAACCCTTAATCCCCTTCTCCCTCTACCTGCCGGGTTCCATAACCCTTAATCCCCTTCTCCCTCTACCTGCCGGGTTCCATAACCCTTAATCCCCTTCTCCCTCTACCTGCCGGGTTCCATAACCCTTAATCCCCTTCTCCCTCTACCTGCCGGGTTCCATAACCCTTAATCCCCTTCTCCCTCTACCTGCCGGGTTCCATAACCCTTAATCCCCTTCTCCCTCTACCTGCCGGGTTCCATAACCCTTAATCCCCTTCTCCCTCTACCTGCCGGGTTCCATAACCCTTAATCCCCTTCTCCCTCTACCTGCCGGGTTCCATAACCCTTAATCCCCTTAATCCCCTTCTCCCTCTACCTGCCGGGTTCCATAACCCTTAATCCCCTTCTCCCTCTACCTGCCGGGTTCCATAACCCTTAATCCCCTTCTCCCTCTACCTGCCGGGTTCCATAACCCTTAATCCCCTTAATCCCCTTCCCCATCAATCTCAGTGTCAACATTTCCAACTGACCCCCAGTCTCAACAGCTTTCTGCGGGGAGAGAGTTCCAGATTTCCACTCCCCTTTATGTGAAAAAGTGCTTCCTGACAACACCCCTGAACAGCCTGGCTCTAATTTTAAGGTTATGCCCCTTGTTCTGGATTCCCCCCACCAGAGGAAATAGTTTCTTGCGGTCGACGCTACCAAAGCCTTTAATTATCTTAAACACCTCGATTAGATCATCCCCTTAATCTTCTATACTTGAGAGAATACAAGCCTAGTCTATGCAACACGCCCTCATAATTTAACTCTCTTAACCCCGGTATCATTCTGGTGAATCTGCACTTCACCCCTTCCGAGGCTAATATATCCTTCCTGAGCTGCAGTGCCCAGAACTGAACTCAGTTACTCCAGATACTGTCTAACCAGACCTTTATACAAGTGGAACATCTCTTCTACCCTTTATATTCCAGTCCCATTGAGGTAAAGGCCAACATTGTATTAGCTTTTAACATTGTTCCTAATAGCAGCCTTGTATTTGCAGTCTCTCTGATGAATTCTGTGCCAGTCGGCAGCACAGTGGCCTCGACTCCGGGTTTAACAGTGTGGACAGTGGCAGTAAACGCTGGTCTGGGAATGAGGTGAGTCTGAGCCAGGGAAATTCAAGCTGCCTCCTGGCGGGGGGAGGGGGGTCAATCTGATCAACAGACTGCGCGCCCCCACCCCGCCACTCCCCACATCCTGGGGGGAAGGGCCCCGTCCACTGTGGTACTGAGGTACACAGGCCAAGGAGGGGCAGGTCTCCAACTCTAAACTGTGCTGGGTTAACGGAGGCCCAGATAGTGCAGGGATGATGGGGGGAGGGGTGGAGTTTGGGGGTCACTCTCGGGGGGGAGGGATAGAGTTTGGGGGGTCACTCTCTGGGGGGGTGGGGGGAGGGGTAGAGTTTGGGGAGGTCTCAGTGGGGTGTGGGGGAGGGGTGGAGTTGGAGGGGATTCACTCTCGGTAGTGGGGGGAGGGGGAGGGGATTGGTGGAGTTTGGGGGGTCACTCTCGGTCGTGGGGGGAAGGGTGGAGTTTGGGGGGTCACTCTCGGTAGTGGGGGGGGTGTGGGGAAGGGGATGGGTGGAGTTTGGGGGGGGTCACTCTCGGTAGTTGGGGAGTGGGGAAGGGAATGGGTGGAGTTTGGGGGGTCACTCTCGGTAGTGGGGGGGGGGTGTGGAAGGGGATGGGTGGAGTTTAGTGATCTCACAGGGATTGGGGTGTACGTGGAGCTGCCCATCTGTGATTGGCCCCTGTCTAAACTGGATTCAACTCTGTCTTCAGTCCACAGACGAATTCACTGACCTTTCCCTCCGGATGGTGGAAATATCCCGGGAGCAGAGACAGCTGAGACAGAACCGTTCACCTGGTCCATCCGAGAGCAGCACTGGTGAGAAGGAATAGATCAGTCCGAAGGAGGCCATTCGACACATCCCCCTCGTGCTGGCTCTTTGAAATATCTATCCAATCAGTCTCACTCTCCTCTGCTCTTTTCCCCTTCCACTATTTATCCAATTCCCTTTTGAAAGTTACTATTGAATCTACTTCCACCGCCCTTTCAGGCAGCGCGTTCCAGATCACAACAACTCACTGTGTAAAAAACATTCTCCTCATCTCCCCTCTGGGTCTTTTACTGATTATCTTCAATCTGTGTCCCTCTGGTTACCGAGCCTCCTGTCACTGGAAACACTTTCTCCTTATTTACTCCATCAAAACCCTTCATGATTTTGAACACCTCTATTAAATCTTCCCTTAACCTTCTCTGCTCTAAGGAGAACAATCCCAGCTTCTCCAGTCTCTCCACATTAACTGAAGTCCCTCATCCCTGGGACCATTCCAGTAAATCTCCCTCCGCATCCTCTCCAAAGCCTTGACATCCTTCCCAAAGTGCGGTGCCCAGAATTGAACAGAATATTCCAGGGGATGTCTAACCAGTGACTTTATAAAGGTTTACCGTAACTTCCTTGCTTCTCTCCCCTCTGTCTCTGTTTATAAAGCCCAGGATCCCGTATGTCTTTTTTAAATGGCCTTCTCAACACGTCCTGTCAGCTTCGAAGACTTGTATACATCAAACCCCAGGTCTGTCTGTGTTCCTGCACTCCCTTAAAATTAAAACATCTTGTTTATGTTGCCTCCTTATTTTTCCTACCAAAATGAACTTCATATTTTTCTGTGTAATGGTATTTGCCAAGTGTCTGCTCATTTCACATGGCTTTGCCCTTCTGAATTCTGTCACTGTGCTCATTGTTTTACCACATTTTCAAGTTTTGTGCTATCTGCAAACTTTGTAAATGTGCCATGTACCCCCAAGTTCAGTTTATTAATATGCATCAAAAAGAGCAATCGTCCTAATATCGACCCCCGGGCGGGGAGCATCACTGTAAACCTCCCTACAATCTGTACAACAACCAATTCACTGCCACATTCTGCTTTCTGTCCCTTTAATTCCACAAGGTTGAGTTTTCACACTGTTATGTGGCACTTTTGAATCGTACTCTCCTCATCAACCCTCTCCATTACTTCAGAGTCTGGGTTCATCCCCGAGAGATCCTGGGACCCCCTCCCCTGCAGTTGCTGGGGGCTGTGGCTGGTGCAGGACTTGCCAATGCCCAGTGTATTCGGGCTGGGGGTACAGCACTAATCACTGTTTGCCTTGTTGCAGTTAATCAGGATCAGGAGCAGATTGATTTTATCGACAGTAGTGTGAATGGTGAGGAGGAGGAAGATGTGAAGCTGGAGGTGTTGAACACACCCCTCCACAGCAAGTGCCATCCCGCACTCAACTCACAAGAGGTAAACGCCACCGGCAGCTCCCCAGGGAAACAGGTTTACAGCTGAGGAAAACTCAAATAAAACTACTTGCATTTCCATAGTGCCTTTTCACCCCCTCAGGACATCCCAAACCTCTTCACGGCCAATGACGCGTAGTTACTGTTGTAATGTAGGAAGCGTGGCAGCCAATTTACACACAGCAAGATCCCACAGACAGTGATGTGATAATGACCAGATCATCTGTTGTAATGAAGTTGGTTGAGGGATAAATATTAGCCCCGGGACACCGGGGAGAACTCCCCCCTGCTCCCCGGGACACCGGGGAGAACTCCCCCCTGCTCCCCGGGACACCGGGGAGAACTCCCCCCTCCTCTTCTTCCAAATAGTGGCTGAGAGATCTTTTACACCCACCTGACAGAGCAGTGTTCCCTGAGTGCTGCCCTTCCAATGTTGCAGCACTCCCTCAGTACTGACCCTCCGACAGTGCAGCACTCCCTCAGTACTGACCCTCCGACAGTGCGGCGCCCCCTCAGTACTGACCCTCCGACAGTGCGGCACCCCCTCAGTACTGACCCTCTGACAATGCAGCACTCCCTCAGTACTGACCCTCCGACAGTGCAGCACTCCCTCAGTACTGACCCTCCGACAGTGCGGCACCCCCTCAGTACTGACCCTCCGACAGTGCGGCACTCCCTCAGTACTGACCCTCTGACAATGCAGCACTCCCTCAGTACTGACCCTCCGACAGTGCAGCACTCCCTCAGTACTGACCCTCCGACAGTGCGGCGCCCCCTCAGTACTGACCCTCCGACAGTGCGGCACCCCCTCAGTACTGACCCTCCGACAGTGCGGCACCCCCTCAGTACTGACCCTCCGACAGTGCGGCACTCCCTCAGTACTGACCCTCCGACAGTGCGGCACTCCCTCAGTACTGACCCTCCGACAGTGCGGCACTCCCTCAGTACTGACCCTCCAACAGTGCGGCGCTCCCTCAGTACTGACCCTCCGACAGTGCAGCACTCCCTCAGTACTGACCCTCCGACAGTGCGGCACTCCCTCAGTACTGACCCTCCGACAGTGCGGCGCTGGATTTTGTGCTCAGTCTCTGGAGTGGGGCTCAAACCCACTATCTCCTGATACAAGAGAGCTGTTCATTCCCAGCAGCTGAAGCTGACCATCTCGATCTCACTGTGTTAGTCGCCTGGTATTTTAATGTCTGTCTTCCTCCTGCTCTCTGTCTGAATCTGAGTTTATTGGAGTTTTTCACTCTGCTGCTAGTTTCAATAATGTTTGTATTTCTCTATCAGGATAATAACAGGAAGAGGAACAGTGCAGAGAAGACCAACCTAATAGACAGGCTTCCACACAACGGGTGAGTCTGGGGAAAGAAGCTAGACAGGAACAGGGGGAGGCCATTCAGCCCCTCTAGCCTGTTCTGCCATTCAGTTAGATCGTGACTGATCTGTATCTTCATCCCTCTACCCGCTTTGTTTCCATAACCCTAAATCCCCTTAAAAAATACATCAATCTCAGTTTGAAATTTCCAATCGACCCCCAGCCTCAACAGCTTTCTTGGGGGGAGAGAGTTCCAGATTTCCACTCCCCTTTGTGTGAAGACATCACCCCTGAATGGCCTGGCTCTAATTTGAAGGTTCTGCCCACTTGTTCTGGACTCCCCCCACCAGAGGAAATAGTTTCTCTCTATCGTCCCTATTATAGAATCTGACAGGTCAGGGTGAGGCCATTCAGTCTATCCTGCCTGTGCTGCCTCTTTAAAAGAACGATCCAATTTAATCCCACATGCCTTTGTCCCCACAACTTGATGTATCTGTTTTCGTCAAACAGGCTTGTAGGTGCAGACGGAGTGGGTTACAGAGCAGTCTGTCTGGGCTCAGACTGGGGGGATAGTCTGCTGGGTGCAGACGGGCCGGGTTATAGAGCAGTCTGTCTGGGCTCAGACTGGGGGGATAGTCTGCTGGGTGCAGACGGGCCGGGTTATAGAGCAGTCTGTCTGGGCTCAGACTGGGGGGATAGTCTGCTGGGTGCAGACGGACTGGGTTATAGAGCAGTCTGTCTGGGCTCAGACTGGGGGGGATAGTCTGCTGGGTGCAGACGGAGTGGGTTATAGAGCAGTCTGTCTGGGCTCAGACTGGGGGGATAGTCTGCTGGGTGCAGACGGGCCGGGTTATAGAGCAGTCTGTCTGGGCTCAGACTGGGGGGATAGTCTGCTGGGTGCAGACGGACTGGGTTATAGAGCAGTCTGTCTGGGCTCAGACTGGGGGGATAGTCTGCTGGGTGCAGACGGACTGGGTTATAGAGCAGTCTGTCTGGGCTCAGACTGGGGGGGATAGTCTGCTGGGTGCAGACGGACTGGGTTATAGAGCAGTCTGTCTGGGCTCAGACTGGGGGGATAGTCTGCTGGGTGCAGACGGACTGGGTTATAGAGCAGTCTGTCTGGGCTCAGACTGGGGGGGATAGTCTGCTGGGTGCAGACGGGCCGGGTTATAGAGCAGTCTGTCTGGGCTCAGACTGGGGGGATAGTCTGCTGGGTGCAGACGGACTGGGTTATAGAGCAGTCTGTCTGGGCTCAGGCTGGGGGGATAGTCTGCTGGGTGCAGACGGGCCGGGTTATAGAGCAGTCTGTCTGGGCTCAGACTGGGGGGATAGTCTGCTGGGTGCAGACGGACTGGGTTATAGAGCAGTCTGTCTGGGCTCAGACTGGGGGGGATAGTCTGCTGGGTGCAGACGGGCCGGGTTATAGAGCAGTCTGTCTGGGCTCAGGCTGGGGGGATAGTCTGCTGGGTGCAGACGGGCCGGGTTATAGAGCAGTCTGTCTGGGCTCAGGCTGGGGGGATAGTCTGCTGGGTGCAGACGGGCCGGGTTATAGAGCAGTCTGTCTGGGCTCAGACTGGGGGGATAGTCTGCTGGGTGCAGACGGGCCGGGTTATAGAGCAGTCTGTCTGGGCTCAGACTGGGGGGATAGTCTGCTGGGTGCAGACGGACTGGGTTATAGAGCAGTCTGTCTGGGCTCGGACTGGGGGGGATAGTCTGCTGGGTGCAGACGGACTGGGTTACAGAGCAGTCTGTCTGGGCTCAGACTGGGGGGATAGTCTGCTGGGTGCAGACGGACTGGGTTATAGAGCAGTCTGTCTGGGCTCAGACTGGGGGGATAGTCTGCTGGGTGCAGACGGACTGGGTTATAGAGCAGTCTGTCTGGGCTCGGACTGGGGGGGATAGTCTGCTGGGTGCAGACGGACTGGGTTATAGAGCAGTCTGTCTGGGCTCAGACTGGGGGGATAGTCTGCTGGGTGCAGACGGACTGGGTTATAGAGCAGTCTGTCTGGGCTCAGACTGGGGGGATAGTCTGCTGGGTGCAGACGGACTGGGTTATAGAGCAGTCTGTCTGGGCTCAGACTGGGGGGATAGTCTGCTGGGTGCAGACGGACTGGGTTATAGAGCAGTCTGTCTGGGCTCAGACTGGGGGGATAGTCTGCTGGGTGCAGACGGACTGGGTTATAGAGCAGTCTGTCTGGGCTCAGACTGGGGGGATAGGCTGCTGGGTGCAGACGGACTGGGTTATAGAGCAGTCTGTCTGGGCTCGGACTGGGGGGATAGTCTGCTGGGTGCAGACGGACTGGGTTATAGAGCAGTCTGTCTGGGCTCGGACTGGGGGGGATAGTCTGCTGGGTGCAGACGGACTGGGTTATAGAGCAGTCTGTCTGGGCTCAGACTGGGGGGATAGTCTGCTGGGTGCAGACGGACTGGGTTATAGAGCAGTCTGTCTGGGCTCGGACTGGGGGGGATAGTCTGCTGGGTGCAGACGGACTGGGTTATAGAGCAGTCTGTCTGGGCTCGGACTGGGGGGATAGGCTGCTGGGTGCAGACGGACTGGGTTATAGAGCAGTCTGTCTGGGCTCGGACTGGGGGGATAGTCTGCTGTTCTGACACCTCAAGGTTGAAGCTACAACACGGGAAATGTTTGAATTATATTCTGTGTTTGTCTCTGATCACAGAATGAGCAGAGAGGTGTCTCCCGGGAAAGATGAGTTGCAGCGGGACGGTGAGGAGAGGAGACGGCCGGAGACACTGCAGATCTGGCAGGAGAGAGAGAAGCAGCTGCAGAGTCAAACAGCGGAGCGGGACCGACGGGAAAGGTTTGCACAGACACACACGCACTGTCCCTTATCATAGAATCATACAGTCATATCGCACAGAGACAGGCCCGACCCCATCATCGAATGGCTCTGAATCCTCCCCATCTCCTTACTTCCAAACCCCTCTCCACTGCACTGCATACTCCCCCTGCACATTGTACTGCACACTCCCCCTCTCCCCTCCCCATGCACTCTCCCTCCCATAGACACAATCTTGGAGTCTACAGTGGCCAAGGTGCCTTATTTTTCCAGTCTTGCGCTGGATCATGTCCAGAATCGTTGAATGATATGGAATGAAAGGGGCTGTTTGACTTTTCAGATCTGTGCTGGCTTTTGACAGAGTGATCCAACAACAGCTTATATCTGTATAGCACCTGTAACGTAATAAAACATCACAAAGCTCTTCACAGGAGCAATTTATCAAACAGAATCTGACCTGGAGCTACAGAAGGAGATATGAGGACAGGGGACCAAAAGCTTGGTCACAGAGGTCGGTTTTAAGGAGCGTCTTAAAGGAGGAGAGAGAGAGGCAGAGAGGTTAGGGAAGGAATTCCAGAGTTTCGGGCCCAGGCAGCTGAAGGTACGGCTGCCAATGGAGCGATGGGAATCGGGGGATGGACAAGAGGCCGGAATTGGAGGAGCTGAGAGATCTCAGAGGGTTGTCGGGGCTGGAGGAGGTTACAGAGATAGGGAGGGTTGTAGGGGCTGGAGGAGGTTACAGAGATAGGGAGGGTTGTAGGGGCTGGAGGAGGTTACAGAGATAGGGAGGATTGTAGGGGGCTGGAGGAGGTTACAGAGATAGGGAGGGTTGTAGGGGGCTGGAGGAGGTTACAGAGATAGGGAGGGTTGTAGGGGGCTGGAGGAGGTTACAGAGATAGGGAGGGTTGTAGGGGCTGGAGGAGGTTACTGAGATAGGGAGGGTTGTAGGGGCTGGAGGAGGTTACAGAGATAGGGAGGATGTAGGGGCTGGAGGAGGTTACAGCAATAGGGAGAGTTGTAGGGGCTGGAGGAGGTTACAGAGATAGGGAGGATGTAGGGGCTGGAGGAGGTTACAGAAATAGGGATGGTTGTAGGGGCTGGAGGAGGTTACAGAAATAGGGAGGGTTGTAGGGGCTGGAGGAGGTTACTGAGATAGGGAGGGTTGTAGGGGCTGGAGGAGGTTACTGAGATAGGGAGGGTTGTAGGGGCTGGAGGAGGTTACAGAGATAGGGAGGGTTGTAGGGGGCTGGAGGAGGTTACAGAGATAGGGAGGGTTGTAGGAGGCTGGAGGAGGTTACAGAGATAGGGAGGGTTGTAGGGGATGGAGGAGGTCATGGAGATAGGGAGGGTTGTAGGGGCTGGAGGAGGTTACAGAGATAGGGAGGATGTAGGGGCTGCAGGAGGTTACTGAGATAGGGAGGGTTGTAGGGGCTGGAGGAGGTTACTGAGATAGGGAGGGTTGTAGGGGGCTGGAGGAGGTTACAGAGATGGGGAGGGTTGTAGGGGCTGGAGGAGGTTACAGAGATAGGGAGGGTTGTAGGGGGCTGGAGGAGGTTACAGAGATAGGGAGGGTTGTAGGGGGCTGGAGGAGGTTACTGAGATAGGGAGGGTTGTAGGGGGCTGGAGGAGGTTACAGTGATAGGGAGGGTCGTAGGGGGCTGGAGGAAGTTACAAAGATAGGGAGGGTTGTAGGGGCTGGAGGAGGTTACAGAGATAGGGAGGGTTGTGGAGGCTGGAGGAGGTTACAGAGATAGGGAGGGTTGTGGAGGCTGGAGGAGGTTACAGAGATAGGGAGGGTTGTGGAGGCTGGAGGAGGTTACAGTGATAGGGAGGGTTGTGGAGGCTGGAGGAGGTTACAGAGATAGGGAGGGTTGTGGAGGCTGGAGGAGGTTACAGTGATAGGGAGGGTTGTGGAGGCTGGAGGAGGTTACAGAGATAGGGAGGGTTGTGGAGGCTGGAGGAGGTTACAGAGATAGGGAGGGTTGTGGAGGCTGGAGGGGGTTACAGAGATAGGGAGGTTTGTAGGGGCTGGAGGAAGTTACAGAGATAGAGAGGTTTGTAGGGGCTGGGGGAGGTTACAGAGATAGGGAGGGTTGTGGAGGCTGGAGGAGGTTACAGAGATCGGGAGGGTTGTGGAGGCTGGAGGAGGTTACAGAGATAGGGAGGGTTGTGGAGGCTGGAGGGGGTTACAGAGATAGGGAGGGTTGTGGAGGCTGGGGGAGGTTACAGAGATAGGGAGGGTTGTGGAGGCTGGAGGAGGTTACAGAGATAGGGAGGGTTGTGGAGGCTGGAGGAGGTTACAGAGATAGGGAGAAGTGAGCCCATAGTGGGATTTGAAAACAAGGATGGGAATTTTAAAATCAAGATGTTCCTTGACCGGGAGCCAGTGTAGGTCAGTGAGCACAAGGAGTGATAGGGGAACAGGACTAGGTGCGAGTCAAGACACAGACAGCAGAATTTTGGATGACCTCAAGTTTACGGTGAGCAGAATGTGGGAGAGCAGCCAGGCATGCTTGCCTTCATCAGTGGGGTCATAGAGTATAAAAATTGGCAAGTCATGTTGCAGCTGTACAGAACTTTAGTTAGGCCACACTTAGAATATTGCGTGCAATTCTGGTCGCCACACTACCAGAAGGACGTGGAGGCTTTGGAGAGGGTACAGAAGAGGTTTACCAGGATGTTGCCTGGTCTGGAGGGCATTAACTATGAGGAGAGGTTGGGTAAACTCGGATTGTTTTCACTGGAACGACGGAGGTGGAGGGGTGACATGACGGAGGTTTACAAAGTTACGAGCGGCATGGACAGAGTGGATAGTCAGAAGCTTTTTCCCAGGGTGGAAGAGTCAGTTACTAGGGGATGTAGGTTTAAGGTGAGAGGGGCAAAGTTTAGTGGGGATGTGCGAGGCAAGTTCTTTACACAGAGGGTGGTGAGTGCCTGGAACTTGCTGCCGGGGGAGGTGGTGGAAGCAGGTACGATAGCGACATTTAAGAGGCATCTTGACAAATACATGAATAGGATGGGAATAGAGGTATATGGGCCCCGGAAGTGCAGAAGGTGTTAGTTTAGGCAGGCATCAAGATCGGCGCAGGCTTGGAGGGCCGAATGGCCTGTTCCTGTGCTGTACTGTTCTTTGTTTTGTTCTTTGGGTGTGTTGGAATAGTCAAGGCTACAGGTAATGAAGGAATGAATGAGGGTTTCAGCAGTAGATTAGCTGAGACGGGGTGAAGTCGGGCGATGTTAGGGAGGTGGAAATAGGTGGTTTTAGTGATGGTGTGGATTATGTGGTCAGAAGGTTGTGAACAGACTGGTTTAATCTCAGACTGTTGCCAGGGAGAGGGACGGAGTCAGTAACTAGGGAATGAAGTTTGGAGCAGGGACAGAAAACAATGGCTTCAATTTTCCCAATATTTAAGTGGAGAAAATTTCAGTAGATGAGAAATAGGAGGGGGACAAGGATAGATCCATGGGGGACACCAGAGGTAACAGTGTGGGAGCAGGAAGAGAAGCCATTGCAGGTGATATTCAGGCTACGCTTAGATGGATAAGAATGGAACCGGGTGAGTGCAGTCCCACCCAGCTGGACGACAGTGGAGAGGTGTTAGAGGAGGATGGGGTGGTCGACCATGTCAAAGGCTGCAGACAGGTGGAGAAGGATGAGAATCCAATCAGTCCCACTCCCCACTGCTCTTTCCCCATAGCCATGTATATTTTTCCCCTTCCACTATTTATCCAATTCCCTTTTGAAAGTTACTGTTGAATCTGCTTCCACCGCCCTTTCAGGCAGCGCGTTCCAGATCACAACAACTCACTGTGTAAAAAACATTCTCCTCATCTCATCTGGTTTTCTTTTGCAAATTATCTTCAATCTGTGACCCTCTGGTTACTGACCCTCCTGCCACTGGAAACACTTTCTCATTATTTACACTGTCCAAACCCTCTTCAAGATATTCACATCCTTCCTCACCTGCTCTCCCAGAATCTGAGACACCATTCCACTGGGGCGAACGCTTGTTCCAGCTGTTTGTGTGTGTCTGAGCCTCACACCGGGGACAGACTCCTGCTGAGTGTGTTTAAATGGGAAGTGATGTGAGTAAATTTGTGTTGTTTCTCTAGGGGAATCAGTGTCAGTTTGACAGCACGACCTGCACCATTCAGCCTCCAGTCACAGAACTCGCTAAGTGACCTGAACAGTAAACCAGTCTCTAGGTAAGTGTTAGAGAACAAGAGTGAACACAGGATCTGACAGCTGACTGAATCTTGCTGTTATCGTTAGTGCACTGTTTTGGAGCTTGCTTCTGAGTAACAATCAGTCGTTGTAGACACTACTCTCTGTAGCTGAGAGTGGGGACCAGTTTTCCCCTGGCTCTAACTCTCCAGGAGACAATGTGTGGCGTTTGTAGTTACTGCTCTCAGGATGTCTATGTCTAGACGTTCTGATATCTGCGTCCAGTCTCTCCAGCCTGTAGCTTGCCGTGTGACTTCAGTCCCACTGTGAGTTTAAGCCTGTACCAGTCCCGGTTTGGTGTGGGTTTAATCCTGGACCAGGACCTGGGGATGTAGTGGGTTTAATCCTGGTCCAGTCCTGGTTTGCAGTGGGTTTAATCCTGGTCCTGTCCCAGTTTGCAGTGGGTTTAATCCTGGTCCTGTCCCAGTTTGCAGTGGGTTTAATCCTGGTCCTGTCCCAGTTTGCAGTGGGTTTAATCCTGATACTGTCCCGGTTTGCAGTGGTTTTAATCCTGGTCCTGTCCCAGTTTGCAGTGGGTTTAATCCTGGTCCTGTCCCAGTTTGCAGTGGGTTTAATCCTGGTCCTGTCCCAGTTTGCAGTGGGTTTAATCCTGGTCCAGTCCTGGTTTGCAGTGGGTTTAATCCTGGTCCTGTCCCAGTTTGCAGTGGGTTTAATCCTGGTCCTGTCCCAGTTTGCAGTGGGTTTAATCCTGGTCCTGTCCCAGTTTACAGTGGGTTTAATCCTGATACTGTCCCGGTTTGCAGTGGGTTTAATTCTGGTCCTGTCCCAGTTTGCAGTGGGTTTAATCCTGGTCCTGTCCCAGTTTGCAGTGGGTTTAATCCTGGTCCTGTCCCAGTTTGCAGTGGGTTTAATCCTGGTCCTGTCCCAGTTTGCAGTGGGTTTAATCCTGATACTGTCCCGGTTTGCAGTGGGTTTAATCCTGATACTGTCCCAGTTTGCAGTGGGTTTAATCCTGGTCCTGTCCCAGTTTGCAGTGGGTTTAATCCTGGTCCTGTCCCAGTTTGCAGTGGGTTTAATCCTGGTCCTGTCCCAGTTTGCAGTGGGTTTAATCCTGGTCCTGTCCCAGTTTGCAGTGGGTTTAATCCTGGTCCTGTCCCAGTTTGCAGTGGGTTTAATCCTGGTCCTGTCCCAGTTTGCAGTGGGTTTAATCCTGGTCCTGTCGCGGTTTGCAGTGGGTTTAATCCTGGTCCTGTCCCGGTTTGCAGTGGGTTTAATCCTGGTCCTGTCCCAGTTTGCAGTGGGTTTAATCCTGGTCCTGTCCCAGTTTGCAGTGGGTTTAATCCTGATACTGTCCCAGTTTGCAGTGGGTTTAATCCTGATACTGTCCCAGTTTGCAGTGGGTTTAATCCTGGTCCTGTCCCGGTTTGGTGTGGGTTTAATCCTGGTCCTGTCCCAGTTTGCAGTGGGTTTAATCCTGGTCCTGTCCCAGTTTGCAGTGGGTTTAATCCTGGTCCTGTCCCAGTTTGCAGTGGGTTTAATCCTGGTCCTGTCCCAGTTTGCAGTGGGTTTAATCCTGATACTGTCCCAGTTTGCAGTGGGTTTAATCCTGATACTGTCCCAGTTTGCAGTGGGTTTAATCCTGATACTGTCCCAGTTTGCAGTGGGTTTAATCCTGGTCCTGTCCCGGTTTGGTGTGGGTTTAATCCTGGACCAGGACCTGGGGATGTAGTGGGTTTAATCCTGGTCCAGTCCTGGTTTGCAGTGGGTTTAATCCTGGTCCTGTCCCAGTTTGCAGTGGGTTTAATCCTGGTCCTGTCCCGGTTTGGTGTGAGTTTAATCCTGGTCCTGTCCCAGTTTTCAGTGGGTTTAATCCTGGTCCTGTCCCAGTTTGCAGTGGGTTTAATCCTGGTCCTGCCCCAGTTTGCAGTGGGTTTATTCCTGGTCCTGTCCCAGTTTGCAGTGGGTTTAATCCTGATACTGTCCCGGTTTGCAGTGGGTTTAATCCTGGTCCTGTCCCAGTTTGCAGTGGGTTTAATCCTGGTCCTGTCCCAGTTTGCAGTGGGTCTAATCCTGGTCCTGTCCCGGTTTGCAGTGGGTTTAATCCTGGTCCTGTCCCAGTTTGCAGTGGGTTTAATCCTGGTCCTGTCCCAGTTTGCAGTGGGTTTAATCCTGATACTGTCCCAGTTTGCAGTGGGTTTAATCCTGATACTGTCCCAGTTTGCAGTGGGTTTAATCCTGGTCCTGTCCCAGTTTGCAGTGGGTTTAATCCTGGTCCTGTCCCAGTTTGCAGTGGGTTTAATCCTGATATTGTCCCAGTTTGCAGTGGGTTTAATCCTGGTCCTGTCCCAGTTTGTAGTGGGTTTAATCCTGATACTGTCCCGGTTTGCAGTGGGTTTAATCCTGGTCCTGTCCCAGTTTGCAGTGGGTTTAATCCTGGTCCTGTCCCAGTTTGCAGTGGGTTTAATCCTGGTCCTGTCCCAGTTTGCAGTGGGTTTAATCCTGGTCCTGTCCCAGTTTGCAGTGGGTTTAATCCTGGTCCTGTCCCAGTTTGCAGTGGGTTTAATCCTGGTCCTGTCCCAGTTTGCAGTGGGTTTAATCCTGGTCCTGTCCCAGTTTGCAGTGGGTTTAATCCTGGTCCTGTCCCAGTTTGCAGTGGGTTTAATCCTGGTCCTGTCCCAGTTTGCAGTGGGTTTAATCCTGGTCCTGTCCCAGTTTGCAGTGGGTTTAATCCTGGTCCTGTCCCAGTTTGCAGTGGGTTTAATCCTGGTCCTGTCCCAGTTTGCAGTGGGTTTAATCCTGGTCCTGTCCCAGTTTGCAGTGGGTTTAATCCTGGTC
The DNA here is from genome assembly GCF_036365525.1 of Heterodontus francisci. Lineage (NCBI taxonomy): Eukaryota > Metazoa > Chordata > Chondrichthyes > Heterodontiformes > Heterodontidae > Heterodontus > Heterodontus francisci. The sequence goes on from NC_090418.1 coordinate 1,225,142, forward strand.
CTGTCCCAGTTTGCAGTGGGTTTAATCCTGGTCCTGTCCCAGTTTGCAGTGGGTTTAATCCTGGTCCTGTCCCAGTTTGCAGTGGGTTTAATCCTGATACTGTCCCGGTTTGCAGTGGGTTTAATCCTGATACTGTCCCGGTTTGCAGTGGGTTTAATCCTGATACTGTCCCGGTTTGCAGTGGGTTTAATCCTGGTCCTGTCCCGGTTTGCAGTGGGTTTAATCCTGGTCCTGTCCCGGTTTGCAGTGGGTTTAATCCTGGTCCTGTCCCGGTTTGCAGTGGGTTTAATCCTGGTCCTGTCCCAGTTTGCAGTGGGTTTAATCCTGATACTGTCCCGGTTTGCAGTGGGTTTAATCCTGATACTGTCCCGGTTTGCAGTGGGTTTAATCCTGATACTGTCCCGGTTTGCAGTGGGTTTAATCCTGGTCCTGTCCCGGTTTGCAGTGGGTTTAATCCTGGTCCTGTCCCGGTTTGCAGTGGGTTTAATCCTGGTCCTGTCCTGGTTTGCAGTGGGTTTAATCCTGGACTAGGAGCACCGGTTTGGAGTCTGTATTTTAATAACTGGTTTCTTGCCTCCCTCTAGTGGCTGCTCTGGGAACAGTGCGGGTGCACCGTCTCTGCCTAAGGTCAGTGTCGCACGTCTCCTGTATCTGAAATCGCCGTCCTGTCCTGACATGGTCCCGTGTGTTTTTACAATCTATCAGTGACCACAATTACGCCATTGCCCACCTCTTTCCCCACCCCCCCCCACCCCATGACCCCTCCCCTGACCTCATTCTGTGACCCAGGATATGCCGGACACTTCCACTGAGCTCCTCTCCCGAAGACGTAGGGAACAGGAAGCAGCGGTACCGAGCACTCCCGGTTTCCCCCCCCCCGCCCCCCCTATCCTCCGGGTTGTTCACCGCCGCCCGCCCGCCCGGTGCACACTGTCATGGGGTAGTGAGCAGGAATGCTGGCCAGGTTTTATTTTATAAAGATGATTTTGATCAGTGTGACTGGGGGTTTTGATAACTTGCTCACAGACCAGTTTGCTCTAACCATGCAGTGTTCTAACTGTACCAATACACAGAGCAAGTGTTGAAGGAGGAGAAGGGAGACGGGGCCTGGATGGGAGATCTTTGTCTTCTGGCCCTGTACCTGACATTGCTCTCTCGGATTCTGCTGTGCATTTCCAGCATTTTGTATTCCTCTTCCACCTCAAGCTTTTAAAGTTTATTTTCTGTTTGCAGAGTGAGGGTCATCTCCCAAACGTGTCCAGCGGCTTCTCGACGACAGCTGCTCGACCAGGTGAGGAACGCAGCAGCCCTTGTTTCTCTGCCTCGCTCTGTGCGAAAGCCCTTGTGCTGTTGGTGACACTGAATTCTGGCTTTTGTTTGCAGATCACACTGCTCATTCTAACTCCAGCTCCCCGAAGGAATCAGGTCCTGTTCACAGACCAAACAGCTTCCTGTTCCGATCATCCACGTGGAGCAACTTAAAGAGTAGCTCAGGTACGTGACCTTTCCTCCTCTTCCACTCGCTAGCATCAAGCTTCCTTTGAAGGCTCCATGGGACTGGGCCCTGGGGAGGAGAGTCCCTCCAATTGTGGGACTGAGCCCCCTGCCCCATCCCCCTCTCCTCCCCCCCCCCCCCCTCCCCCCCACAATGTGGAGCTGAGCCCCAGGGAGCTCTAACTCGCTCCTCTCCTGATCGGTGTCTTTTTTTTTTGTGTCTCTGTGAAGAACTGTGTTAAAAGTGCTACGTAAAGGGAGAACTGAATTGGATGTGTGGGAATGGACAGAATGATCTCTGATCACAATCGCCTCATCCAGATGGTGCAGCCGCTTCCTTCTAACTCTCTGTTTACTTTCCCAGCCATCAGTCCAGCATCCCCACAGAGTCCCACCTACATCTTCCCAGAGGTACCTCTCGACTCGAAGCCCATTGGCAGACTGCGGAACACAGACCCGGGGACGGGTGAGCAGGAGCTGATAGCACAGCTTCGTAAGGTTGGTTTCTGAACAACTGCATCACCCAAGAGGCTTCCGACTGGCCAACGGAAACTAAAGATTTTCATACAGCAACTGATAGTGGAGAGAGAGAGAGAGAGAGACCTTATCCACTGGTGGTGGGGGTGGAGTGGAGGGAACGGGAATCCAGGGCAAGGAGACAAACCTTAAAATCAGAGCCAGGCCTGAGGAGAGACATTACGAAACACTTTGCTCAAAGGCTGGTGAATACCGGAACACTCTCATAAAAAGCAATCGATTCTGAGACTCAATCATGTTAAATCGGAGATCGATGGGTTTTTGCTAGGCGGATATGAAAGGATATGGAGCTAATGCCGGTGGATATAGATTAGCCATGATCTCAGTGAATGACAGAACAGGATCGAGGGGCTGAATGGCCTCCTCCCCTTCCTATGACACAAAATCCTTCACGGAAAAAAGTCACTGGTTCGGCCTCAGCTGGAATATTCTGTTCAATTCTGGGCACCGCACTTTAGGAAGGATGTCCAGGCCTGGGAGAGGATGTAGCGGAGATTTACTGGAATTATTCCACAGATGAGAGACTGGAGAAGCTGGGATTGTTCTCCTTAGAGCAGAGAAGGTTAAGGGGGAGATTTAATCGAGGTGTTGAGAATCATGAAGGGTTTTGATGGAGTAAATAAGGAGAAAGTGTTTCCAGTGACAGGAGGCTCGGTAACCAGAGGGATACAGATTGAAGATAATCAGTAAAAGACCCAGAGGGGGAGATGAGGAGAATGTTTTTTACACAGTGAGTTGTTGTGATCTGGAACGCGCTGCCTGAAAGGGCGATGGAAGCAAATTCAATAGTAACTTTCAAAAGGGGGATTGGATAAATAGTGGAAGGGGCAAAATTTTCGGGGCTGTGGGGAAAGAGCAGGGGGGAGTGGGACTGATTGGATAGCTCTTTCAAAGAGCCAGCACTGGCACAAAGGGCCGAATGGCCTCCTCTGAGCTTAAGATGCTGTGAATAAATAACCTGAGAGAAAAGCCCTCGTGTTTGCTGCTTGTGTAATGGGCTCCAGGACTTCCAGCAGCTGTGGGTCAGATCCTGAGCTGTCAGCTCTGCTCAAGATCCAGGGGATGAAAGCTGAGTCTGATTACGGCCATCGCGGCCACTACTCCCATCACTCCCTGAACCAGAACAAGTGTGAAAAATACAAGTGAAAAATGCAAGGCTGGATTGCATCGATTTTAATGCAAGGAGTCTTACTAGTAAGGCAGATGAATTGCAGGTGTTGATTAGCACATGGGATTATGATATTATTGCTGTCACAGAGACATGGTTGAGGGAGGGGCAGGACTGGCAGCTCAATATTCCAGGGTATAGAATCATCTGGTGTGACAGGGGAGGGGATAAAAGAGGAGGTGGCATTGCACTGTTGATCAAGGAGTCAATTACTGCAGTAAGGAGGGATGATAGCTTAGAAGGTTCCTCAAATGAGTCCATTTGGGTAGAACTTAAAAACAAAAAGGGGGCAATTACTTGGCTGGGAGTTTACTACAGAACTCCAAACAGTCAGAGATAGAGGAGCAGATATGCAGGCAAATCTCAGAGAGGTGTAAAAATAATAGGGTAATAATAATAGGGGATTTCAACTTCCCCAATATTAGAGGGGATAGTATTAGAGCAAAAGGCTTGAATAGGGCGGAATTCTTAAAATGCATAGAGGGGCGCTACTGGACCTAATCCTAGGAAATGAGGCTGGTCAAGTGGTAGAAATGTCAGTGGGGGAGCATTTCGGGGATAGTGACCATAACTCTGTAAGATTTAAGGTAGTTATGGAAAAGGACAAAGATAGACCAGAAATAAAGGTACTGAATTGGGGGAAGGCCGATTTCAATATGATAAAACAGGATCTGGCCAAAGTGAACTGGGAGCAGCTACTTGTACGAAAGTCTACATCAGACCAGTGGGAGTCATTCAAAGAGGAAATAGTGAGAGTTCAGAGCCAACATGTACCCGTTAAGGTGAAGGGTAGGACCAACAAGTCCAGGGAACCCTGGATGTCAAGGGATATAGAGGATTGGATCAGGAAAAAAAAGGAGGCTTCTGGCAGATTCAGAACGCTGAAAACAGCGGAGGCATTAGAGGAGTATAGAAAGTGTAGGAGGGGTACATAAAAAAAATAGTTAGGAGAGGGAAGAGGGGACATGAAAAAACACTAGCGGGTAAGATAAAGGAAAATCCTAAGGCATTTTATAAGTATATTAAGGGCAAGAGGATAACCTGGGAAAGAGTAGGGCCCATTAAGGACCAAAGTGGCAATCTGTGTGTGGAGCCGGAGGACATAGGTGAGGTTTTAAATGATTACTTTTCATCTGTGTTCACTATGGAAAAGGATGTTGGAGGTGTAGTGATCAGGGAGGGGGGATTGTGATATACTTGAACATATTAGCATTGAAAGGGAGGAAGTATTAGCTGTTTTAGCAGGCTTAAAAGTGGATAAATCCCCAGGCCGAGATGAGATGTATCCCAGGCTGTTATGTGAGGCAAGGGAGGAGATTGCAGGGGCTCTGACACAAATGTTCAAATCCTCTCTGGCCACAGGAGAGGTACCAGAGGACTGGAGGACAGCGAATGTGGTACCATTATTCAAGAAGGGTAGTAGGGATAAACCAGGTAAATACAGGCCGGTGAATCTAACATCAGTGGTAGGGAAACTATTGGAAAAAATTCTGAGGGACAGGATTAATCTCCACTTGGAGAGGCAGGGATTAATCAAGGATCTGTCAGTATGGCTTTGTCAGGGGGAGATCATGTCTAACCAATTTGATTGAATTTTTCGAGGCGTGACTAGATGTGTAGATGAGGGTAAAGCAGTTGATGTAGTCTACATGGACTTCAGTAAGGCTTTTTATAAGGTCCCACATGGGAGATTGGTTAAGAAGGTAAGAGCCCATGGGATCCAGGGCAATTTGGCAAATTGGATCCAAAATTGGCTTAGTGGCAGGAGGCAGAGGGTAATGGCTACAGCTGGAGTACTGTGTACAGTTCTGGGCAGCACACTCTTGGAAGGATGTGTTTTCACTGGAGAGGGTGCAGAGGCGATTCACCAGGATGTTGCCTGGGCTGGAGAATTTCAGCTATGAAGAGAGACTGAAAAGGCTCGGGTTATTTTCCTTCGAGCAGAGAAGGCTGAGGGGGGACATGATTGAGGTATGAAAATTATGAGGGGCATTGATAGGTTAGATAGGAAGAAACTTTTCCCCTTAGCAGCGGGGTCAATAACCGGGGGGCATAGATTTAAGGTAAGGGGCAGGAGGTTTCGAGGGGATTTGAGGAAAAAAAATTTCACCCAGAGGGTGGTTGGAATCTGGAACGCACTGCCTGAAGAGGTGGTAGAGGCAGGAACCCTCAACATTTAAGAAGTATTTAGATGATCACTTGAAACGCCATAGCATACAAGGCAACGGGCCAAGTGCTGGAAAATGGATTAGAATAGTTAGGTACTCGATAGCCGACACAACACGATGGGCCGAAGGGCCTGTTTCTGTGCCGTATAATTCTGACTCTACATCGATTGCTCCCTGCCCTGCGATTTTTGTGCTGTTCCAGCGATTTCTCTGATCCCAGTTCCTGGTGCAAGTTCAGTTACCAAATGGACACTAATTCAGCAACGCATTAGATCAAAATTATCTTTTTCAGTTTGGATGCTGGGAAAGGAAAAAGGGTCACGTTGGGGGTAGTTTCTGAAACGAGAACTGAATCACTTTGGGAGAGACCAGAGGAGGCTTTACTCTGTATCTAACCCTGTTTTTTTTTCTTCTTTTTTTTAAGGTGGCCTTTATTCCTCAGGCCCCCTTTATATACATACTTATATTTTTTTAAATAACTATTAAAAACAGAAATAAACAAAAACTCAAATTAAAATGCCATTCTCGGCGTCGACAATGCCCTGCAGTGCCCACCGGTCGCGGAAGGCCTCAAGCGAACCGGCGGACACCGCATGCTCCTTCTCCAGGGACACCTGGGCACGAACGTAACTGCGGAAGAGGGGCAGGCAATCGGGGAGGACGGACCCCCCGACGGCCCGCAACCTGGGCCTGTGAATTGCCACCTTGGCCAGGCCCAGGAGCAGACCGACGAGGAGATCCTCCTCCCGGCCCAAGCCCCTCCGCACCGGGTGCCCAAAGATCAGGAGCGTGGGACTGAAGTGCAGCCAGAACCTGAGCAGCCCCTTCAGATACACAAAGGGGCTGCAACCTCGCACACTCCGTATATACATGGAACACGGACTCGTCCAGGCCGCAGAAAGTACAGGCGGCCTGGGAGTCCGTGAACCTACTTAAAAGTCTATTGCACGGGACTACCCTACCAACCCCGTGCTGTACCTGTCCTGGGAGTGTTGATGGGGACAGTGTAGAGGGAGTTTTACTCTGTAACTTGTAGCTTGTATTTTTTGGACACAGTGCATTGAAACACGGTTAAAACGCCCTTTGTCGGAGGATCTGGGAGAGGCTTTGAACAACGGTGTGACTCTGTGTCAGTTAGTGAACCAGATTCGACCAAGATCGATTTCCATCATCCACATTCCCTCTCCTGCTGTGGTGAGTGTCAGCAAGAAATGAGTGCAGCCCTGGTGGAGGGGGAGGGTGGGAGGCCGAGGGAGTGGAAGGAGTTAGTGTAGGAAGAGGGGGCAAGGTGGAGGAGCGAGTGATAGAGGTGAGTATGGAGGAGGGGCAGGAGGGAGTGGTAGGGGGGTGAGTGGGGGAGGAGGGGGATGAGTGGGGGGTTGAGTGAGGGGGAGGGGTTGAGTGAGGGGGAGGGGTTGAGTGTGGTGGGGGGAGGGTGGGATGGTGTGGGGGGAGGGGGGATGGTGGGGGAGGAGGGGTGGTGTGGGGGGGAGGGGGATGGTGGTGGTTGAGTGAGGGGAGAGGGTGGGGGGGGAGGGGTGGTGGGGGAGGAGTGGGTGGTGGGGGAGTTGAGTGGGGGTGGTGGGGGGAGGAGGGGGTGGTGGGGGAGTTGAGTGGGGGTGGTGGGGGGAGGGGGGCGGTGGGGGGAGGAGGGGGTGGTGGGGGAGTTGAGTGGGGTGGTGGGGGGAGGGGGGGCGGTGGGGGGGTTGAGTGGGGGTGGTGGGGGGTTGAGTGGGGGTGGTGGGGGGGTTTAGTGGGGGTGGTGGGGGGAGGGGGGGTGGTGGGGGGTTTGAGTGGGGGTGGTGGTGGGGGAGGGGTGGCGGGGGGGTTGAGTGAGGGGAGAGGGTGGTGGGGGGAGGGGGTGGTGGGGGGAGGTGAGAAGCTCCTTTCTCTTTCTTTCTGCCTCACTGTCTCGTTTTCTCTCTCTCTCTCTCTCACTCACTCTATCTCGTTCTCTCTCTCCCTCAGCCCAAACTGAGTTTAGCGAAGAGCCGGAGGAATGTGGAGAGTTTCCTGGAAGCTTGTCGGAAGATTGGAGTTCCCCAGGTACTGATGTTATCCTCGTTTTATGCTGTGCCAGGATGTATAGTTGCTGCATCCTGTTTAAGCAGGTGTGGGTGGGATTCCTGTCATGGACGAGTGACCCGCGTGTCGGGGTGTCCCCCTTTTGGGTTCCACACCCCATGTCTCCACTGCCCCTCCCCACCCCCACCCCCACCACTGGTTCTCTCTTCCTCCTGCTCTCTATCGGCTCTGGGGGGGTTCACCAAGCGGATCGCAGACCCTCCCTCCAATGACCAGTCAATCCGCAACCTCTACCAACTAGAAGGACAAGAGAAGCAGATACATGGGAACGCCACCAGCTGCAAGTTCCCCTCCAAGTCACACACCATCCTGACTTGGATTATATCGCCCGCCGTTCCTTCACTGTCGCTGGATCAAAATCCTGGAACTCCCTTCCTAACAGCACTGTGTGTGTACCTACACCACACGGACTGCAGCGGTTCAAGAAGGCAGCTCACCACCACCTTCCCAAGGGCAATTAGGGATGGGCAATAAATGCTGGCCTGGCCAGCGACGCCCACATCCCATGATTGAATTTTTAAAATAAAATCCCTGGACCTTTGCCCTCACTGACCTCCGTCAGATGGTTGTTGGTTCCTGGGAGGTGTTTCCTTTCTTGAGCCAGTTTGACCCCAGTTCAGAGAAGCAAGTTTAACCCCAGGTTGTTGTGTATAGAAAAACAAATCAAAGAGAATGATTGTACTTTGACAATGGGAGTGGGTGGTTGGTTAATGTTCATCGTCTTAAATGTTGTCCTCTGTGTTTGACGCCTCCGGGCTCCTTGAAGTGTAACGTGCTTTGGCACACAGAGTTACTGTGCTGCTCAATGTCTAACCTTTGTCCTCTCTGTTCTCCCTCCCTCTCTCCCTTTCCTGTTATGTCGCTTATCCTCCAAACAGCTTGATCTCTGCTTACCA